>NC_143505.1:42106893-42409924 GCF_051622355.1 Phaseolus vulgaris
CAAAGACACACCGCAAACATGATGTCCGGTCTACTAGCTGTTAAATATAGCAAAGAGCCAATCAATCCTCTATATTTGGTTTGATCTACTCCCTTTCCAGCAGCATCAGCATCCATGTAGCAGCTTGATGGCATTGGAGTGCTTGCTTCTTTGCAATTTTCCATTTCAAATTTCGTGAGAATCTCCTTGCAATACTTTGATTGACATAGAAAGATCCCATCCTTTGTTTTCTTAACCTGCAATCCAAGAAAGAAAGAAAATTCTCCCATCATAGACATTTCAAACTCACCTTTCATTGCAGCCACAAATTCTTCACACAAACTATCTTGTGTAGCACCAAAGATGATGTCATCAACATAGATTTGCACAAGAATTATTTCTGAATTTGACTTTTTGATGAAGAGACTCTTGTCTACCATTCCCCTTTCATAACCATGAGATAGCTGAAAGTTACTAAGCCTCTCATGCCTTGGAGCTTGCTTCAGTCCATACAATGCCTTCTTCAACTTGAAGACATGGTTGGGATGTTGATGATCTTCAAAGCCCGGTGGTTGATCTACATACACTTCCTCATTGATGTAGCCATTCAAGAAGGCACTCTTGACATCCATTTGGAAGAGTTTGAAACCACTCATACAAGCAAAAGCCAACAGCAGCCTCAGAGCCTCCAACCTTGCAACAGGGGCAAAGGTTTCACCATAATCTATGCTCTTCTCTTGATTGTAGCCTTTGGCAACTAGCCTTGGTTTGTTCCTTGTGATCACACCATCTTCATCCAACTTGTTCCTGAACACCCACTTCGAACCTACAATGTTCATCTTAGCTGTTCTAGGGACAAGAAACCATACCTCATTCCTTGCAAATTGTTTCAACTCTTCATGCATAGCTTCAACCCACTTTTCATCCTTGAGAGTTTCATCAATTGACTTTGGTTCAATTTGTGAGACGAAAGTTGTGTGCCTGCAGAAGTTTGAGATGGAGCTACGTGTGGAGACACCTTCCTTTATCTGCCCTATGATGTTTTCTACTGACAGATCTCTAGGAATCCTCCACTCTTTGGGCAGCTCACTCTGTTCCAGAATTTCAATCGGTTGTTTCTGCGAATCAACCGGTTGTTTTTCTGCACAGATTTCCAGCTTCTCCAAACTGATGCTCTGTTCATCCTCTTCAGCACTGGTCTTCGGGATTTGGATGTTTCTGCGATCTACCTCATCAAAGACAACGTGAACTGACTCTTCTATAGTCATCAACCTCTTGTTGTAGATTCTGTATGCATGACTTGTGAGAGAATATCCTATGAAGATGCCAAGATCAGCTTTTTCACCAAACATCCCTAGGTTTTCCTTTCCATTGTTTAGAACGAAACAGTTGCAACCGAAAACTCTGAGATGATTGATGTTAGGCTTCCCTCCATTGAAGAGTTCATAAGGAGTCTTCTTCAGAATAGGCCTAATCAACACTCTATTCATCACATAACAAAAAGTGCTCACTGCATCAGCCCAAAAGTACTTAGGAGGAGATGATTCACTAAGCATTGTCCTTGCTAGCTCTTCAAGAGACCTGTTCTTCCTCTCTACCACACCATTCTGTTGTGGAGTTCTTGGAGCAGAGAAATTATGCAGAATCCCCATCTTTTCACAGAACTTGCTGAACTTCTCATTTTGGAATTCTCCTCCATGATCACTTCTAATAGAGCCTATGTTGCTGTTCTTTGTATTTTGCAATCTTCTTGCTAACTTCTTGAATGCAGAAAAGGCATCACTCTTTGATTCCAAGAAGAGAGTCCAAGTGAACCTAGAAAAATCATCAACAATAACAAGAGCATAGTAATTTCCACCAAGGCTCATAGTTCTTGAGGGTCCAAAAAGATCCATGTGAAGTAGCTCAAGAGGTTTTAAAGAAGAAACAACATTTTTTATTTTAAAAGAGCTTTTCACTTGTTTCCCTTTTTGGCAAGCTTCACAAATATGGTCCCTCTCAAATTTGAGATTTGGTAGCCCAATCACAAGATCCCTTGAAATTACTTGTTCAAGTGATTCATGTGAATATGAGCAATTCTTCTATGCCAAAGCCAATATTCATCTTACTTGGATAGAAGACAACCAATTGAACATGGTGAAGAGATATCTAGAAGATAAACATTATTGATTCTCTTACCTACCAACATTACCTCTTTGGTGTTCGGTAGACAAATTTCACATGTGTTTGTCTTGAACATCACTTGATATCCCTTGTCACACAGTTGGCTAATGCTCAACAGATTGTGCTTTAGTCCTTCTACATAGAGCACATCATGGATGACCAAGATGTCTTTGTCTCCTATGGATCCTCTCCCAAGAATCCTTCCCTTGTTGTAGTCCCCATAGGTAACATGCCCTTCTTGCTTAAAGGAGATGCTCAGGAACTTTGATTTGTCCCCAGTCATGTGTTTGGAGCATCCACTGTCCAAGTACCATTGTTGCTTGCTCTCCTCCAAGTTATCCTACAAAGAAGATTTTCAAGTACAAAGATTTGGTCCCCTTATGAATGTGGGTCCATTTGGTTTACATTCATCAATTAAACCTTTACTGCACTTAGGAATCCAATTCATAAAGCCCCTAGGAACAACATATTTTCTGATTTTACAGAACCTCACAGAATGGTCTCTTTTCATGCAGTAGAAGCATGTAACAACCGATTGTTTCGATGGTCCAATCGGTTGTTTTTTTGGCATTTTCTAAAATGACTTTGAAAATCTATCTTGCTTGTTTTGTGGGTTAAAGCCCAATCCAGCTTTTCCAAAAACACAATTTTGAGATGCCAATACATTCTCAAAGTTCGATTGACCTTTAGAAAGCTTATCCACAGTTTTAACAAGATAGTGGACCTTCTTTTCAAGATTTTCGCAATTTTCACAAACAAGAGTATCACACTTGCAAGAGGAGTTTTTGTAAACAATTTCAAGGTTTTCAAAATCTGTTTTTGAATTTTCTTATTCTTCTTCTTGTGATTTTACTTTGTTTTCAAGCCAGCTATTCATTATTTTTAACCGATTGTTCAAGAGGGCCAATTGGTTGGCTTTTTCATGCGTTTCTTGAAATGCTTGAAGCAATTGACCATAATTTTCAGAGTTTGAGGAGTTAGATGAACTTACAATACTTGAGTCATCTTCCTTTCTGGCCATGAAGCAGAGGTTGAGGCTTTTCTTGTTTTGCCTTCTTTTCCTTCTTGCTTGACTCTTTGACCTTGCCTCCTTTGGTTCATTGTTTCTATGAGTAGCCTTGAGTGTGTCCCACATCTCTTTAGCAGTTTTTCATTTTGATACCCCGAAAAACTCATTAGTATCTAGTGCAAAAGCTATTATGTTTTGAGCAGCACAATCAAGCTTGGCCATTTTACATTCATCATTGGTCCATTGAGACCAAGGTTTTGCAATTGAAGAACCATTCTTCTTAAACTTTCGAATGTAAGGACCATTCTCAATTGAATCCCAAATTCCTTGATCAATAGATTCCACAAAGATTTTCATTCTGCCCTCCCAATACTTGTAATTCATTCCACTGAATAAAGGTGGTTTGTAGATTAAAGCACCTTCCTCAAAAGATTGTTTTCCAGCCATAGAAAAAACATTTTTGGATCAACTTGAATAACTTTCAAGAACCAAGCTCTTGATGCCAATTGTTAGAATGTATGGCTTTAAACTAGAGGGGGGTGAATGGTTTAAAGAGGGTTTTCGAAAACTTTTAAGCCTTGAATGAAATTACTTCGAGAATATCTTGATGAAGAAACCAGTTTTTCAAAACACAAAGCAAAAAGCACAGCACCAGAAAAACAATCGGTTGTTTCACAGAAACAATCGGTTGTTTATACCAGTTTACAAATATAAAAACTGAATTTAAAGAGATTAAGGATAGAGAGAATGCACACAGAGGTTTATACTGGTTCACTCTAAACCCAGAGCTACATCCAGTCTTCTCAGAAACCACTGAGGAAATCCACTAAGCAATCAAACCTAGATCACTTACAACACAACCAAAGAAGTGACCTTGATCCCCTCAAGACACACACTTCTCTTGGTCAGCACAACAACACTAAGAATGCTGATTTTGATCCCCTCAAGAACACACAGCACTTCTCAGCAACCACACAAGGTTCTTTCAAAAGATACAAAGGATTACACTTGTTACAAAACGATTCTGAAATCAATACAAGCAGAAAATCCTATCTCACACTCTTTGATCAAACTCAATCTCTAAGCAATCTCAACTTTTTCTCTTAATAAAAAATCAGTGAAAAACTCAAATTTGTTTTTCTGTATATATTCAAAGATGTTGTTTGTTATCAAATCTTAACAAACTATATATTGCATTTAAAGATTGGTCAAAGCATTAAAAAATGGAACTTACACAGTTAGAAAAACATTTAATGCTCACTCAAAGCACAAAATAGTTTTCTATTATGGTCCCAAAACAAACAATCGGTTGTTTCCACGAATCAATCGGTTGTTTTGGTTTTGACATCAAGTGAACCATAAAAACAGTTTTCAACCTTTTCTAAAAACACTTAAGTATAAAACAATCGGTTGTTTTTCACTTAGTTTGAAAAACACTTTTCTTTTAATAGGATTGAGAATGCCTATGCTTTGGATTCAATCAAGAGTGGATTATACATTAATTCTACCCCAGATCCTATCTAAAAGACAGCTCAGCAACAATAAACACATGTAGCCTTTCATCATCCTTCAAAGAGTTTGGATTCTTCAAAGCTTGAACACACTTGGTTCAACAGGCAAAACGTTCAAACTTGGCAAATAACTAGGCCAAGCGGCACAGAACCAGATTGTCGAGGTCATAGCACGACATCTGAATGCCTTCGCATGGTCCGTCTCGAACATGCAAGGCATAGACCTAGAGTTCCTATGTCATCGCCTCACCATGGACCCCCAGGTCAGGCCTGTCCGCCAGAGAAGAAGAAAATTCAACGAGGAGAGGCGGCAGGTCATAAAAGAAGAGACGAATAAGCTGTTGAGCGATGGCCACATAAGGGAGATCTAGTACCCTGAGTGGTTGGCAAACGTGGTCCTGGTGAAGAAGGCCAACGGGAAGTGGAGGATGTGCATGGACTTCACGGACCTCAACAAAGCCTGCCCGAAGGACTTCTATCCTCTACCAAGCATTGCGCCTTGGTGGACAGTGCCTCGGGCTACAGGATGCTCAGCTTCCTGGATGCTTTTTTTGGGTACAACCAGATTAAGATGCATCCCAGAGACGAATGCAAGACATCGTTCATGACAGAGTTATCTTGCTACTGTTACATAGTGATGTCCTTTGGGCTGAAGAATGCAGGCGGCACCTACTAGAGGTTGATGGACAAAGTGCTCGCGCCCATGATAGGGAGAAATGTGCAAGCTTATGTGGATGACATGGTGGTGACCTCACAGGTGAAGGATCAGCATGTCGCTAATCTAGAAGAGCTATTTACAACAATAGCTAAGTATAGAATGAAGTTGAACCCCGAGAAGTGCGTGTTTGGGGTGGAAGCGTGTAAGTTCTTGGGTTTCCTACTCACCGAGTGTGGGATAGAGGTTAATTCCAAGAAGTGCGCTACAATACTCGCGATGAGAAACCCGATCTCGGTGAAGAAGGTGCAGTAGTTTACAGGAAGAATGGTCGCTCTATGTAGATTTGTATCAACTAGAGGAGACAAGGGTCACCCTTACTTCCAGTGCCTGAGGAGGAACAACAGGTTCATCTGGACCAGGGAGTGCAAGGAGGCGTTCCTCAAGCTGAAGGAGTACCTGGCCAATCCCCCAGTGTTGTGCAAGCCACAACTGAGTACTCCGCTCCGCCTGTACTTCGCAGTGACAGAACGAACGATCAGTTCGGTCCTTGTGCAGGAACAGGACCAAGTGCAAAAGCCTATATACGTTGTGAGCAAAGTATTGCAAGGGCTAAAAGTAAGATACCAGGCCCTGGAGAAGGCAGCCTTAGCAGTGGTGTTTTCAGCAAGGAGACTTCACCACTATTTCCAAAGTTTCACCGTGGTGGTGACGACAAACCTGCCTATCCGCAAAGTCCTGTAGAAGCCGGATGTGGCAGGGAGAATGGTACGTTGGGCAGTGGAGCTGTCAGAGTTCGATGTCCAGTATGAGCCCAGAGGCCCTATCAAGGGCCAAGTTTATGCAGATTTTGTGGTAGAGCTCTCCTCGGCAGATGCACACCAAGAGGAAGCCAACTTCTGGTGGCTGCTCTCTGTAGATGGGTCCTCTAACCAGCAAGGTAGTGGAGTGGGAGTCATCTTGGAGGGACCGAACGGGTTATTGATTGAGCAGGCCCTACGGGCCTTCAAGGCCAACAACAATCAGGTGGAATATGAAGCCCTCATTGTTGGCATGCTATTAGCCGAGGAGATGGGTGCGCAGAGTCTGTTGGCGAAGAGTGACTCCCTATTAGTCACAGGTCAGGTGATAGGAGAATACCAGGCCAAGGACCCGCAGATGGCCGTGTACCTAGGGTACGTCCAAGTTCTGAAGGGCTCGTTCTCGGTGTTTGAGCTTGTACACGTTCCTAGAGAGCAGAATGCCCAAGTAGACTTGCTAGTTAAGCTCGCCAGTTCAGGCGAGGGGGCAGACAGAGGACGGTCATATAGGAAACCCTGAAGACACCTCGAACCTTCACAACAGATAATCTGGTGGGGGTCCACCAGGTCAACACATCGAGGGGAGGGGTGAGGAGTCATCGTTCGTTGACTCAAGAGATACTGAAAACTCCCAGGGTAAGCACATATCCAACCCTGAGGGAAGAATCATTGCAGGTCTGCCTAGTCAAAGGAGGAGAAACATGGATGACGCCCTACAAGCGATACCTGGCCGATGGGATACTCCCGTTGGAACCCACAGAAGCCAGAAAAATAAAGAAAAATTCAGCCAAGTACACTCTCATCGATGGAGAGTTGTTCAGACATGGGTTCACCCACCCAATCATGGTATGTGTAAGCAGAGACCAATGTGCACATATAATGGCAGTGCTCCACGAAGGGATATGTGGGCGTTACATCGATGGACGATCTCTAGCATCAAAGGCCATTTATGCGGGATATTATTGGCCAATCGTAAGGGAAGACTGCACGAGGTACGCATAGCAGTGCAAGGAGTGTCAGCAACATGCTGACTGGCACAAGGCGCCACCGGAAGAGCTCAGGTCGATTTACAGCCCCTGGCCATTTCATACCTGGGGAATCGATATCCTGAGACCCTTTCCCTTGGTGATAAGGCATATGAAGTACCTCGTGGTCGCCATAGAGTACTTCACGAACTGGATAGAGGCTGAGCTAGTGACGCAGATCACGACCCACAAGATCCAACACTTCGTGTGGAAGAATATAGTGTGCCACTTCGGGGTACCGAAGCGTTTGGTGTCCGATAATGGCACACAGTTTTCAAGCCAACATCTGCGCAAGTTATGCACAAAAGTTGGAATAAAGCAGGTGTTCGCATCAGTCGAGCACCCCTAGATGAATGGGCAGGTCAAGTCTACCAACAGAGTGTTGCTCAGAAGTCTGAAGAGAAGGCTCGAGAAGGCCAAAGGAACCTGGGCAGAGGAGGTTCGTAGAATCGTGTGGGCTTACCACACCACTCCCTAGTCCACCACCAGAGAGACACCCTTCAGCTTGGTGTATGGGTCGGACGCGATGATTCCCGTGGAGATCCAGGAGAGCTCGCCATACTTCCAGAACTTCGTGGCTGAAGAATCCAACGAAGAAAGAAAGGTGAACCTAGACTACTGGATGAAGTCAGGAAGGAAGCAAGAATTAAAGCTGAAGCTTTGAAGAGAAGGGTGAAGTACAAGCACAGCTCAAAGTTGAAGCCTTGCCAGTTCCAGGTCGCCGACCTGGTGATGCGGAAGGCCCACCCACATCAGCTAGAGAACAAGTTCTCCCCCAAGTGGACTGGTTCTTTCAGAGTGACAGAGGCCCTTGGGAATGGGGCATACAAGCTTGAGACGTCGGAGGGAGCCGCGATTCCTCGTACATGGAATGCGACCAACCTCAAGTTTTATTTCAGTTGAACTTTAGCATTGTACATAGTTCTTAGGGGACGCTTTTTTCCCTTACAAGGGTTTTTTAATGAGGTCACCCAATAAATTTCGATTGAAGTATATTCTCGATTGTTTGTACAATTCAGTTACGAACCCGTTTACTTGCGTTAGAGGTCTCGAGAGCGGGAAAGGTAGGTTCGCAGAGAACATCTCCCCTCGAGTGAGAACGCCAAGAATGAACGAAATGGTTCACCATAGAAATCCTCCTTCACCTTTAAGCGAAGACGAGGTTAGTTACGAACCGTTCGCTTGGGTTAGAAGTCTCAAAAGCGGGAAGGATAGGTTCGCAGAGAACACCTCCCCCTCGAGTGAGAACACTAAGAAGGAACAAGTATGGTTCACTAGTGAAATCCTCTCCCGCCTTTGAGTGGAGATGAGGTCAGTCATAAGCTGTTCCCTTGGGTTAGAGGTCTCGAGAACGGGAAAGGTAGGCTCGCAGAACACCTCCCCCTCGAGTGAGAACGCCAAGGTTGAACAACGCAGTTTACAGTTAAATCCTCCCCTAACTTTAAGCAATGGAGATGTTAGTTAAGAGCCTTCCCCATGGGTTAGAAGTCTCAAGGGTGGGCAAGATGGTTCATAGATAACGCTTCCCTCCCCCTTTGAGTGAGAACACCTGATGGAGATCAAGCCCAAGAGAACATGGAGGCCACTCATCAAGCTCAAGAAGAGGTGGAGGCACAAATGGAAGACGCCCATGGAGGTCAAAGTCCACCTCAAAGGCTTACAAGAAGCATGTTCAAAGCCTTGGGAGCTAGAGGACATTTATTTTCTCTTTTTGTAGTGTCTTTAGTTGAAGGTGCTTAGAGGGAAACCTTAGAAACCTCTTTTGTTATAACATCTTTTAGGTTTTAAATAGGACCTTTAGGGGGGTGTATTAGTAGATAGGTGTAGGAGTAGAATAGGGGGTGCCAAAGTGAAGGAAGGGATCACACCTTCCTTGCTTAGGCAATTAGCGCCGGTTCTAGTGGCCTTTGGAGGGAATTTTTGAATTGTTTAGCTTTCATTTTTCAGCACCTTAGGCTATAAATAGAGGTGCCTTCCTTGTAAATTTCAGATTTGAATTTTATCTAAAGAAACTATACTCAAAATTGGAGTGAGCATTTGGAGAGCTTTGAGCTTCTTCTCTAGTCTTATCTTGAAGGACCATGGTTTCCTCAAGTGGCGGCTTCCACACTCATCTAGGAGCATCCATTCTTCTAGTGGCGTGATCATCCAACCATTCCTCCATCTTCATGAGCATTCTCTTCTCCTTCCTTTCTTCTTCTTCAATTTGTTCTTATTGCCTTGAGTTTTGAGTTGTTTTTGTTTCGGTTCCTTTAATTTTCCAGCACCTATTTTCTGTTTAGTTTTTAAATTCTGTTCGGTTCTTTTGTTTTGAAGTTCAATTCTGTTCGGTTTGTTCTTTTCCTTCTCCTTTGTTGATTCAATTTGACAATATTTGGTTCATCCAAATGAGTTTGGGATTTGGTACTTGTTTTGGTGAGTTCTTGATCTTAGAACTATGATCCAACTTCTAAGAAAGTGCCTCTACATTTTCCAGCTCAAGGTGATTCCTCAAAGTGTCAAGAATCTTGTTCTATGTGGCTATTGGAATCACATCATGTGGTATCATGAGTCTTAGGTTCATTCTTGTTTAATTGTTGAGTTGTGTACACTTTATTTCAAGAGCTCTTTAATTTTCTTGCAATTTAAGTTTCTGTTTTAGAATTTTAATTGAGTATTCTTGCTGTTTTTCTTTTGCTCCAAGTGTTTGTGGAAAGGTTTATGGCACTCATAATTCTTATGAGTATGGTTGCTCTTTTGGAATGGCATTATCCTTCCTAGAGTTTACCTTAAGCTTCCTTCCACTTGTTACAATTTGTGTTGTGTCTTTTAATTTTTGAATCTTGTTAAGTTTTGTCTTAGTCATGTTATTCCATATATGTCATTACTTCTAGTAGTACTTTTATTGTTTTGATTGTTTCTTGCTTTGGTGTCATATATTTTTCTGAATTGATGTTGATCCTTTGAGCATTTTCTTTTTAGCATTGAGTTCATACTTGTATTCTAGACCTATACAAGTTCCAATACATCATTTTCTATTATGTCTTTGCTAGTTCATCATCCTGTTTTTTTATTCCTATTAGGATTCCTCTGTTTCTGAAAAAAGTGCTTACTGTTTTTCCTTATTGCAATTGATTTACGTACTGTAAAATTCTGAAATTCTGTATTTGAGATATTGAAAGTGTTAGAAAAGAATAGAAAAAAGAATCATTCAAAAATATGAAGTACACAAAAAATGATAAATAAAATAAAAAAAGTGTACATTCCTGCCGAAAAAAATACGGTAATCTGGCAGTGATTTTAAAAAATTTATTTCTCTCAATTGGCTTACTGTTTTTAATTGATTCCAGTGCCATTTTTGAGTTAACATCTTGAAGTTTCTGTGGTATAAATTTCATAATCCAGTTCGCTCTACAACGTTCCAGTTAAATCAGTGAATATCAAACACAGTTTGCATTAAAAAAAAATTTCCAGTAGCTAAATTTTTTTTGTTTTCTTCATCTACTCTAGTGATTTTCCTTAGGTATTCTTTTGTGTGCCTACTTTTCTCATTGAGTTCTTTATTTTCTTGATTGTCTTTCATTCTTACTCTTTGAGTTTGTCTTACACATAGTTTTCCTTTTGCAATTACCTTTCCTTGCTTATACCTTTTCTTGTTTGTCTTTATTGTTTCATTGGTTTTGTGGTGGTTTGCTCTTAAGATTGGTGTGCTTGCTTTGACATATTTCATTTGAGGATTCCAAGGCCTCAAGATCAGATTGGTGCAAGAACATTATTTCTTTGAGAGTGATATCTTTTCAGCCTTAAATTCACTTCGGCAGTTTCAATTGGAAAGCTCACTGTTTTTGCTAATTTTTAACTTGTTTGCTGTTTTGTGTGTTTGCTGTTTTTTAATTACAAATGGCTGGATCTTCAAGTGATGCATCCTCCAAGCAGAATTCTCCTTCCAAAGCTTCAATTCTTGGTGAATTACATGAAGCTCAAAGAACAATTAGAAGGTTGGAAGAGAAATTGCAAAAGATGGAGGTCAAACAAACTAGACCATCTCCTTCTATCCATGATGGACATCATTCTCATAGACCATCTTCAAGAGCTTCTTCAAATGATGTTGGCCGTGAAGATGAGCATAGGAGAAGGAGACCTCCACCCCAAGTCCATGGACAAAGACATCATCACCAAGGGGAAAGAATTCACTACGGCAATGGCTTCTACCATGATGCAAAGTCCAAGCTTCCTTCGGTCAAACTACCTTGTTTTAATGGTTCTAGTGATCCAAATGTGTATTTAGATTGGGAGGCTAAGTGTGAACAAATTTTTGAGATCCATGAGATCCAAGATGAGCATAAGCTCAAGCTAGCCACCCTAGAGTTTAGTGATTATGCCATGAAATGGTGGCATGGGATTGTAAAGGACATTATCTATCACAAGGGTCCTCCCGTGGACTCTTGGAACTCTTTAAAGGATCATATGCGCGCTAGGTTTGTGCCCCCACATTTTAGGAAAGACCTCATGTTGAGACTCCAACGGTTTCAACAAGGCACGCTAAATGTGGATGAATATTATAAGGAGCTTGAGACGCTTGTGCTTAAAATTGAATTAGAAGAAAGTGAAGAAGCCATGGTTGCTAGGTTTGTGAGTGGTCTTAGGAAGGATATCCAAGACATTGTTGAGTTACAAGAGTATTCATCATTGGGCTCTTTAGTTCATCTTGCAATGAAGGTGGAAGCCCAACTTGCTAAGAAAAACTCTTTTAAAAATGCTTCCAATAATGGATACTACTCCAAGTCTTGGAGAAACAAAACTTCTTTTTCAAAACATCCTTCCAAAGATTCTTCTTTCAAACCCAAGGAATCTAAGCCATCAACATCTAGACCTAAGTCTCCCACTAGAACATCTAACACTAAATGCTTTAAATGTATGGGTTATGGTCATATTGCTGCAAATTGTCCTTCAAAACGAAGTATGTACATGCATGAGGGCATTGTAGTTAGTGAGCATGATTCGGATTCTTCAAAGCATTCATTGCATTCTCATGCATCTAGTGAGGAAGAGAGTGAATGTCCACTTGAAGGGGACTTGTTAGTTGTGAGAAGACTTCTTGGACAAGTTTCACAACCTTTTGATGAAAGTCAAAGGGAAAATATTTTCCATACAAGATGTCTTATTCAAAACAACATTTGTTCCTTGATAGTGGATGGGGGTAGTTGTGCAAATGTGGCTAGTACAAGAGTAGTAGATAAGCTTGGATTGCCTACTATCTCTCATACAAAGCCCTACAAATTACAATGGCTTAGTGAAGTAGGAGAAATAATTGTTAATAAACAAGTCCTCATCCATTTCTCCATTGGAAAATACAAAGATGAGGTATTATGTGATGTTGTGCCCATGGAAGCCACTCATGTTCTTTTGGGAAGGCCTTGGCAATTTGATAGAAAAGTTTTACATGATGGCTTTACCAACAAATTATCTTTTGAATTCCATGGTCACAAGGTTACTTTAAAATCTCTCTCTCCAAGAGAAGTCCATGAGGACCAAGTTATCATGAAGAAAAAGAGGGAGAGTGAAAAAGATAAAAAAGATAAAAAAGATAAGAGTTCTAAGCCTACACTCCTTGTGTCTAGGCGTGACATTGAAAGGGAAATAGTGGCTCATCATCCTCTTTTTTTAGCCATCCCTAGAACTCTTAGCATAGAAACACTTGTTGATAGTCCTCATTGCTTGGAAAATTTGGTAGAAGAGTTCAAAGATGTGTTTCAAGATCCTCCAAATGGCCTTCCACCTTTGAGAGGGATTGAGCACCAAATTGATTTGATACCGGGCTCTTCTTTACCAAATCGTCCCGCATATAGGACCAATCCAAGTGAAACCAAGGAAATTCGCCAACAAGTTGAGGCTTTGATTGAAAAAGGGTGGGTGCAAGATAGCATGAGTCCTTGTGCTATGCCTATCATCTTAGTGCCAAAAAAGGATGGCACATGGCGAATGTGTTCGGATTGTAGGGCCATAAATAACATAACCATTAAGTATAGGCATCCCATACCTAGATTAGATGATTTGTTGGATGAATTACATGGTTCAAAAATCTTTTCAAAGATTGATCTTAAAAGCGGCTACAATCAAATCCGTATCAAACCGGGTGATGAATGGAAGACGGCTTTTAAGACCATCTTTGGTTTATATGAGTGGTTAGTTATGCCTTTTGGTTTAACTAATGCACCAAGTACCTTCATGCGCCTCATGCATCATGTTCTTAGACCTTTCATTGGTAAGTTTGTTGTGGTTTACTTTGATGACATTCTCATTTATAGCTTATCTTTGAATGACCATAGGTTGCATGTTAGGCAAGTTTTGGAAACCCTTAGGAAGGAACATTTGTATGCTAACCTTGCTAAATGTATGTTTGCTCTTGATCATATAGAATTCCTAGGGTTTGTTGTGAGTTGTAAAGGGGTCCATGTGGACAAAACCAAGGTGGTGGCCATTCAAAAGTGGCCTACACCGAAATCTTTGAATGAGGTCCGAAGTTTTCATGGGCTTGCTTCTTTCTATAGAAGATTTGTCCCAAACTTTGGTACCATTGCCGCACCACTCAATGACATAGTGAAAAAGGATGTGGTCTTTCATTGGGGAGAAGCACAACAAAATGCTTTTGATACTTTGAAAGAAAAATTGACTAATGCTCCCATCTTGGCCCTTCCTAATTTCACTAAGACATTTGAGATTGAGTGTGATGCTTCAAGCATAGGTATTGGGGCTGTTCTCCTTCAAGAGGGCCACCCCATAGCCTATTTTAGTGAGAAATTGAAGGGAAGTCATCTCAACTATTCCACCTATGATAAGGAATTATATGCACTTGTTAGGGCTTTGTTTACTTGGCAACACTATCTTTTTCCCAAAGAGTTTGTGATACATAGTGATCATGAATCTCTTAAATATTTGAAAAGCCAAAACAAACTTAACAAGAGGCATGCTAAGTGGGTGGAATTCATTGAGCAATTTCCTTATGTGATCAAACACAAGCAAGGCAAAATAAATATTGTGGCGGATGCTCTTTCTAGAAGATACACCTTGCTAAATCTTTTAACCTCTCAATATCTTGGTTTTGATCACATTAAGGAACTTTATCATGATGACCTTGATTTTTCTCTCCTCTATCAAGAGTGTCTTAAGGGAGGACACAAAGATTTTTTTATTCAAGATGGCTTTCTTTTTAAAGGAAAACGTCTTTGTGTTCCCCAATGCTCTATTAGATTATCTCTTGTTAGAGAAGCTCATGAGGGGGGCTTAATGGGACATTTTGGGGTTGCTAAAACTTTGGATGTGTTGCATGAACATTTCTTTTGGCCTCATATGCATAAACATGTTCATAGTTTGTGTGATAAATGCATAGCTTGCCGCAAAGCTAAATCTAAAATGCATCCCCATGGTCTTTATACTCCTCTTCCTATCCCTTCAATGCCTTGGGTAGATATATCTATGGATTTCATCTTAGGCTTACCCAAGACATCAAAGGGAAAGGACTCCATTTTTGTGGTAGTGGATCGTTTTTCAAAAATGGCTCACTTTATTCCTTGCCACAAAGTGGATGATGCATGCCACATTGCAAACCTCTTCTTCCAAGAAGTGGTTCGCTTGCATGGGATTCCTAGGTCTATAGTGTCCGATAGAGATCCTAAGTTCTTGAGTCACTTTTGGAAGACCTTGTGGGGCAAGCTTGGAACTAAGCTTTTATTTTCTACCACTTGCCACCCACAAACCGATGGTCAAACCGAGGTGGTAAATAGAACTTTGGGACAACTATTGAGATGCTTTATTTCGGGGAATCCTAGAGTGTGGGAGAATTTACTACCCCATGTTGAGTTTGCATATAACCGAGTAGTAAATTCTACCACCTCCCATTCTCCTTTTGAGGTGGTCTATGGGTTTAATCCCCTAACACCTCTTGATCTTCTTCCTATTCCCCTTCTTGACGATGTCTTGTGCAAAGATGGGGATGAAAAGGCTTCTTTTGTGAAAACTTTGCATAAAGACATCAAGAAGAGAATTGAGAAGAAGGTTGGCAAGTATGCTGAACTTGCCAATAAGAGGAGAAAAGCATTGTTGTTTGATGAGGGCGATTGGGTTTGGCTTCACTTGAGGAAGGATCGTTTTCCTACTCAAAGGAAGTCCAAACTAATGCCTCGAGGGGATGGACCTTTCCAAGTCCTCAAGAGGATTAATGACAATGCTTATGAGTTAGATATGCCTGATACATTCTTAGGTAGTCATACTTTTAATGTCAGCGATCTAACTCCTTTTTCTGTAGGTCTCCAGAATTCGTGGACGAATTCTCTCCAACTCGGGGAGTATGATGGAGATCAAGCCCAAGAGAACATGGAGGCCACTCATCAAGCTCAAGAAGAGGTGGAGGCACAAATGGAAGACGCCCATGGAGGTCAAAGTCCACCTCAAAGGCTTACAAGAAGCATGTTCAAAGCCTTGGGAGCTAGAGGACATTTATTTTCTCTTTTTGTAGTGTCTTTAGTTGAAGGTGCTTAGAGGGAAACCTTAGAAACCTCTTTTGTTATAACATCTTTTAGGTTTTAAATAGGACCTTTAGGGGGGTGTATTAGTAGATAGGTGTAGGAGTAGAATAGGGGGTGCCAAAGTGAAGGAAGGGATCACACCTTCCTTGCTTAGGCAATTAGCGCCGGTTCTAGTGGCCTTTGGAGGGAATTTTTGAATTGTTTAGCTTTCATTTTTCAGCACCTTAGGCTATAAATAGAGGTGCCTTCCTTGTAAATTTCAGATTTGAATTTTATCTAAAGAAACTATACTCAAAATTGGAGTGAGCATTTGGAGAGCTTTGAGCTTCTTCTCTAGTCTTATCTTGAAGGACCATGGTTTCCTCAAGTGGCGGCTTCCACACTCATCTAGGAGCATCCATTCTTCTAGTGGCGTGATCATCCAACCATTCCTCCATCTTCATGAGCATTCTCTTCTCCTTCCTTTCTTCTTCTTCAATTTGTTCTTATTGCCTTGAGTTTTGAGTTGTTTTTGTTTCGGTTCCTTTAATTTTCCAGCACCTATTTTCTGTTTAGTTTTTAAATTCTGTTCGGTTCTTTTGTTTTGAAGTTCAATTCTGTTCGGTTTGTTCTTTTCCTTCTCCTTTGTTGATTCAATTTGACAATATTTGGTTCATCCAAATGAGTTTGGGATTTGGTACTTGTTTTGGTGAGTTCTTGATCTTAGAACTATGATCCAACTTCTAAGAAAGTGCCTCTACATTTTCCAGCTCAAGGTGATTCCTCAAAGTGTCAAGAATCTTGTTCTATGTGGCTATTGGAATCACATCATGAACACCAGGGGAAAGAAGCAAGGTTCACCAATTACATCCTCCCTTGACTTTGTATAGCAAGGGCGAGGTCAGCAATGAGTTTATCCTCGGGCTAGAAGTCTCGAGACGGGGCAGGACGGTTCGGAGAGAACACCTCCCTCTCTCGAATGAGAGCACCGTAATGGAGACAGTGCAGCCTAGAAAGTGAACCCTTCCCAAGCCCATGGCGGACAGATTGGGGACAGAAACGAACTTCCCCTTGGGTTAGAAGACTCGAGGCGAGATGACGCGGAGTGCGCGGAGTGCGCCTCTCTCTAGAGTGGAAACGCCAAGGTGAGGACAGCACGACTCACTAGCAGCGTCAGTAAAGTGTTTCATTGCTCAGCAAGATAGGAGCGAAGTCAGTTAGGAGGTTTCCCTTTTCCATGCCTTATGAAGAAGGCTCGAAGAATGAGTAGCGAAGGTTCCCTCTCCCTTGTGTTACGAAGGTGAGGTTAGTTAAAGGCTCGTACGCACACCTTCGCTGCCTAAGAGAGAAAGAGAGGTAGGGCGGAGGTGGGTAGGTGTGCTACCTAGAGTATGAATGGTCGTTAGGAGCGTTGTTAGCAGATAGTTAGCGTAAGGCACAACCTTGAATGATCAAAGTCAGAGAACGCGAGTTAAAGCGAGATAAACGTATAACATTCAACAGGTTAAGATCAAAAAGACAGTTCAAGCAATTGATGAGAGGCGAAAGTTATACTTTTTGTAGAAAAGGAGTGAGAGCGTTCGAAGAAGAAGCTGAAGCAATCGAAAGAGTTTTCTGAGAGTGATGGAACAGTGATCGAAGCGCGCGTTTTTGAATGCCCAACGTAAACAAAGAAGCACAAGCAACGTTAAGTCCTGGCCGTTAATCAAGACACGTGTGTGCAGATTAAAACGGGCACTGAGAAGTGTCACTTCGGTGCACTGTTCACGTCCCGTCACACAGAGCCACGTAGGTCGCCAGGGGCAAGGACTTAGTCTCTTCGCTGAACAAGTTACAGCTCGAGACAGGGGGGCTTGAGTACCGACCAGTCCTCGGACGTCGTTGACTGTTGGTAGACGCGGGGCCACGTAAGCTGGGTCCCATGAGCGACATGGGCCAGTGCTTTGCAGACGGCACGCGCGGGATGTCGAGGAGTGGTCAGGCGTCGGTCATCAGGATGTGCTGACGTGTCCTCGGACATCGGCGAGTCAAACAGCGGAGCTGGGCCACGAGAGGTGGATCCTAGACAACACACCAGTTACTCGTAGGAAGAAGCCTAGATCACAAGGGGTCCAAGCATGTGGTGTGAATGATGCGTTCAGGCGTAGCACAAGTAAAGAGACACTGGAAGAGCTAAGGCCCGTGAGGGTTACATTCCAGGGGTAAGCTGCATGCATGGCACGTGAACAACAAGGGCACTCCCAGGACGATGGCCCCAAAGATTAGGTGCACAAGTTGGTTCCCAGGTGGTCATCCCGTCAGAGGTTGCACTCCAATAAGGGAGCTTACGCGCTAGATTGCCCTAAGAGTGGCTGATAACGGCACTAGGGCACACCCTCAGTAACCCTAATTGCGGTTAGCGAAAACAGTGGAACAGAGTATATAAAGGGTACGCAACATTTACGCGAATACACACACACAGATTACACAGAGCTTTTCGGCTAAGTGTTTTTGTGTTTCCTAGCCTCAGTACTGACTTGAGCGTCGGAGTGCAAACGACCTCTAGGGCGCCCTTTGTCTTTGCATTTTTAGGTGTTTGATCAAAGAAAGGCACAAACGAAGGCAGAGATAATTGGGCGTGTGATCAGTGTAGACGTACGAAGGTAATCAAGTCAACCGGCAGGAACAGTATCTAAAATTGGTTTCTATTTCATGATTTTCTTGTAGTGATCCTATACTAGACTATCTTCATCTCTTAAACCGTCTAATGCCTCTTCAACTCTCTTTGACCGTTTATTGCTCTCTATCAACATATTTTATGGTTTTAATCCTTTAAGCTCAACTCTTTCCAATCTTCATTATCCTAATTTCTTTGTTATAGTTCCATAGGTCAAAGGTCAACTTGCAAATATTCCTTCAAAAATCATAAACAACGAATCAGATAGTCACTGGTGCAGAAAGGTTAAAAGACGACGACTATTTTCACTTTAAAATGGCGTTTTCTAGCCACATTTGATGTACACGTAGTCTCATGTCCAACAAAGAACACGATGGCTATTTAGCCGCATTCTTAAATGTTGATTTATAAATGCAGCAATGGTAAATAACCGCATTCTTATATGCTTCAGAATGATTTATTAAAGGTATTTGAAACCCATTTAAGAATGTGGCTATTTACCATAGCCACACTTATAAGTTAAATTTAAGAATGCGGCTATTTACCATAGTCGCATTTATAAATCTTTGTTGCATATAAGAATGCAGTTATGGAAAATAGTCGTCGTTGTATATGGTTATTTTTTTAGTACATTTTGTTTAATGGTAATTCCCATCTAAACTTACCTGTTCAATTATAACCCAGCCAGACAAATAGATAAATTCAGAAAATCAAATTATATATATTGATAAAAATGTATTACAAACACTAATAATATATATCTATCTGTATATCTAATTCCTATCTATCTATCTAATTCCTACATTATTCATCAGCTATCATAGAGTTATAAAAATTTAGGAAATATGTGGACCAAGAATGTCTCACACATGTTATGGCTTCTGAAGACATTGTTCGCTCATCCGTGAAGAACTGCATTACAAAATAAGGTTCACATAAATTAGTGTTAACATACATATATGTTCAAGAATTATAAAAATAATTTACCATCATCTTACCTTATCCCAATCATTTTTAAGGCCTAGTCTTACAATGGTAACCATCCATTGCATAACGTAATAGCCACACTCACAGCTTCCTGGTTGTCTATTACACTATAATTCAATAAAAAGTAAAAGTTAATATTGATAAACAATGAAAAGAGAAAGACAAAAATTACAAACCTTTAGTGTCATCCACTTCAAATTTTGAAATTTTTAATTGGATAGACCATTTAGGATGTTATATCCACGCCATGATCTGATTAATACAAAAAATCGTGTTAATAGATGCTTAAATAGTAACATACGGAATTAAGTTTATAGTCTACTTACTTATCAATGATATTCTTCATATGTGTGGATGACGTCTTATGTAAGGAACAAAACCACACAACAGTCTTATCAACCGTTGATAAGTAACTGCCAATAACCCTTATATCATCCATGAAAAAGTTAGTAAATATTTTAAACATGAAATAGTAATAATTGACGACTTATAATTAAACTTACTCAATAATATAAAGGCATAAATAAATTTATTTTCCCTCTTTTTCCAAGGTGCTAGTGATGTATGATTGGGTTTCAGTTTTCTTTGTTCCAGTAGGATTAGTATGTGAGGGATCTAAGAATCCATACACATGATTCCCATCAATGATAGAAACTCCATGCAAAAACCTACAAGTTATTAGTTAAAGCATAATCAATAACAATTTAACATAAAGTAAATTGAAATACAGGTAAAGATACTTAAATCATAAAAAAGTTGAATTATATTAATATTAAGCTCTTGATCCCCAACTATAAATTCTAATAAATTTGACATGTATATGTATAGTGGCATGTCAGTGTTTATTTCAAAAAATGTATCATCCCATGGAACTTCCAAAGGGTCTCGACCAATCCCTCTAGCGGCTGCAACTAAGGATGTTATAGGATCGTCAATCGGAACCTCATACTTCTTTTTCGAACTTGGTTTCAGACGAGGTTTCTACAAAATAAAGAAAATTTGTATTAAATTAGATGTATTATATAAATATAAATTAATATAATGAAATGAAATTATTATCGAAGGTTCTAGTATAATTCGAAGGAGGTATCTCGGCCAACCTATGAATGTCTAAAATGCATCAGCCATAGTTGTTACTGTTGAAGAAAAGCTTTGATGACTCCAAATCCCCATGAATTGCTTGAAGGATGATTGTAGCTTAGTTGGGTGTGTTTCGGGTTAGTTTGAATTTGTTAATTCACTCTTAGTTTGAATCCAAAGCTGGTTTAATTCAAATATTTTTGAAAAAAGTGTTTTATGAAGAAACAGAAAAACAACCAGTTGTTTTATCGTTTCAATCGATTGTTTCATAATTAAGGTTTTTGAAATTGGTTTCAGCATATTTGAATTTGGTTGACTTTTCTATCAAACCAATTCAATCGGTTATTTCGACAAAACAATCGACTGTTTTTTTAATTATTTTAACATAATTATGTTAAGTTAGTTAAATCTGCTTTAAATTATTTGAAACTGATTTGACTTTTATAATAAATGTTTTCAACTACTAATTGGAGTATAAATGTTCTGTTTTACGCTCCTCGCATTAACTTTACAAGATCAGTTTGTGAAATCAAGTTTTCTCCAAGATTGCTTAAGGCTTTGGATATTTTTCTAAGAGTGAAGTAGGACTTGCTGTGTACTTTGATTTGATTTGTACCAGGTGTGATCAATCCTATTTCTTTCTTCATTTGTAATTCTGTAAGTACTGGTGTTCACAGATTCAGAGGGTGTTCTGATATGTGGTGTGATTGTGGTGTGCCAAAGGAAGTGTGTGTTCTTGAGGGGATCAAGATCACTTCTTTGGTGGTTGTGTGTTTGTAATCTGTGATTGATTGCATAGTGGATACCCAGTGGTTTCTGGGAACTGGATGTAGCTCTTGGGATAAGAGTGAACTAGTATAAATTTGTTTGTGTGCTTATCTTTTTCCCTGAACTCTTTAATATCTGTTTTAAGTTGTTTTTATTCACTGCTGATAAAAACAACCGGTTGAATCGCAAAAACAACCGATTTATTTTCTGGAAATCAACTTAATCAGTTTTGTTCTTTGGCTTCCTTGATTTCTTTCTCTATGATTCATCATTGGATTTCATTATACCTTCAAAGTTTCACCTTTCCTCTTTTTTAAGGCCATAAATTTTAACAATTGGCATCAAGAGCTAGGTTCTTGAAAGTTATTCAAGTTGTGATCCTAAATTTTTGGGGAGGGTACCTCAATAAACAGGTCACCTCTATTCTATGGTTTGAATTACCTGTTTTGTACGAATGAAAATCTTTGTTGAATCATTAGATAGAGAAATTTGGGATGTAATTGAAAATGGTCATTTTATTCGTAAGTTTGAAAAAGATGATGTTTTTTTATTGAAAAACCTTGGTCCCAATGGACTGAAGCTGAAAATAAAAGAGCCAAATTTGATTGTATAGCTAAAAATATTATCACCTCTGCCTTAAATTCTGATGAGTTTTTCAGGATGTCACAATGTGCATCTGCAAATGAGATGTGGGATACTCTAGAAGTAACTCATGAAGGCATAAATGATATAAATAGGACAAGGAAACATACTCTCATTCAAGAGTATGAAATGTTCAGGGTGCAGAAAGGAGAATCAATTACGAATGTGCAAAAGCGATTCACTTATATTGTTAATCACCTTATGAGTCTTGGAAAGATCTTTGACAAAGAAGAGCTAAACATCATAATCCTCAAGTGTCTTGATAGAACATGGCAGCCAAAGGTCACGACCATCTCAGAATCGAAAGATTTGACATCTTTGACTACGACTTCATTGTTTGGGAAGCTTAGAGAGCATGAGTTGGAAATGAACAGGCTCAATATTCAAGAAAATGATGACAAACATGTGAGGAACATCGCTATGTGTAACATCCTTAAATTTACCCATATATAATAAATAACAATAAAACAAGCAATATCTAATTAACAAATAAACATATACTACTTTCTCATATTTGTATCTCAAAAAGATATCCCTCTTCATAGGGATTTAATATATACACAAGAATTTACAAACAAAACATTTAATATAAAAACATTTATTCCTCTAGCTGCTCACTGAGGAGCTCTATTACCTGCAACTTCATCTGCTCCCGTTTAAATTAGCACGATCATCACAGATTAAAGAAAAACAAACACAAAACAAAGCACATGGTAAACTAGCTATTTTAAGAATTCTAATATAAATTTAACATTTAAGAACAAACATAATCCATCAAATTCTCATAATTTACACAAATTCATCAAGTGTCTATCACAACTATCATCCACATTATTCATGTCAGATCATTATTGACTCACACACTCAGACACTTGACTCTACTTCCGGAAGACTTGTATATTAAAGCTAGAATCCTGAGACCTGCACCTGTCATACTACTCGCTGTGAATCCACACAGCCATGCGCGTAAACATCTCAATATCTCATCATCTAGTATGACAGGGTAAATTCATATGACCTAAAAGACCATATTATATTTCAAACCATAAACAAAGTCATATGAACCTCCATCGATTCTCACCAACTGAATAACTTGATCTATGTGATTCCATTATATCAGTAGAGTCAGGATGTCTCATTACGGGCCTAACATATCAATATACCCTAACAACAATCTCATTGCCCATGTTTGATCTCACTTTCACATCATTCCATATCTCATGTAACAAATCAATGCATCATTCAATCATATCATATTTTAAACTTTTCTAAACAATTCAAATATATCTCAAAATTCACTTAAACACATAATAAGTTCCATATGCTCTCTAAATCAATCATCATCTAAAATCAAACTACCACTTTTCATCAAATATCTGATTTAAGTAATTCAACAAAATATTCAAAAACAATTCAATTCACTTGTATTCATTCAAACACTTTCAATTTTCAATCAGAAACACTTTCAACAACTTATTCACCTTAAAATCAATATAAAATATTCAAAATCAACCATTTCAGTCAATACATTACTTTACTCTTCAAAAGAGACAATCCTGCAAGCAAAAATTGGAACTGGTGACCACGTCAGCCACACATTCAGATCTTCTAACCTAGGGTTCTATTTAAAAGAATAAGACTAGCTTCCCTTTCCTTTACTTGAGCAAATGCTCACTAAGAGCTCCAAACCTACCAAAAGTTTAAAGATAATTAACTCTATTTGAGATTTTGATCGGGCAATCTTGTAGTCTTTGCTGCCAGGAGTCTAATGGCGTACTTTGATCGTCAAACTGATGAGCGAGGAGGTTAGAATCTTAGAGAGAAGGAAGAGGAAAGGAAAATAAATCTTTTAGAGAGATGGTGGTTTTTTTAAAATGAAACCTGAATAACTGAATTTTCTATTTATATGCTTTTTTCATTTTAATAATAAAATATTCAGGTATCATTTAAAGTGTACCAATTCTACTCTAAGGTTATTTTCTGGATCCTTACACTATGAAGACTACTAGACACAAGAACAGCCAAGATTCAAGTGAGGGAAATGTGAAGATTTTGGGGAATATCAATTCCCAAATTCCTATAGCCCTTCTACATCTGAAGAAGTTTAGTACTTAAATAATCAATAAAGGAAACACTAGGCGAATAAACCAAATCAAAATTTTGGCTAAAACCAAATGTTTCTCCAACAACAATCAATCCTATCACTCACAACAACAACAATGTTATATTTCACTTTATGAAAAAACATCAAAATTAGAGGATAAGCTAGAGAAATTTATACAAGCTTCCTCCATGAATCAGAAAAATATTGAAGTTTCCATCAAAAATTTAAAATCACATATGAGGCAATTTGTAACATCCCTAAATTTTTACATATATATATATATATATATATATATAAAGTAAAACAACCACTATCTACTTAACATATGAATATAAAACAAATATTCCTCTTCATAGGGATTTTAATATATACATCAAAAGTTTTAAAAATAAACATAGCATTCAAATTAAAACTATCACATCCTCCAGCTGCTCACTTAAGAGCTCTATTACCTGTAATCTCATATGCTCCCGTGTACAACACGATCATCACAGATAAAGAAACAAACACAAACAAATAACAGGGTAAGCTAGCCATAAAATTTTTTTCTATATAATTTAAATTTCAAATTAATACACAAAATTCATAAATTCTCATACAATTTCTCAAACATTTCACATAACCATCAAGTGTCTATCAACAATTTCAATATTAATCTTTCTCATGTCAATCATCTACTGACTCACAACCCATAGACACTTGACTCTACTTCCGGAAGACTCGTGCGTTGACTTAGACTCAGAGATCTGCACCTATCATACTATCTCACTATGAAATCCACACAGCTATGCACATAAATAATCTCAATATCATATTTTTCCTAGTATGACAGGGTTAATTCATATAACAGGTCAAGTTAATTATCTTTCAAACAACTTACCCATTCATATGAACCTCCTTCAACTTTCACCACCTGAATAACTTCATCTATATGATTTCATTATCTCACGAGAGCAGGATATCTCCTAAACAATCTTAACACGGTATTTTATTTCCTCAAAATACTATGTCTTGATTAAAATTCATATTCTGACTCTCACAATATCCAAATCACACAATCAAATCATACCAAAGTTTAGAATTTCCAAATCACACAACAATTTATTCACTAATCATATAAATATTTTAAACTTTTCTAAACAATTCAATTATATCTAAAAATTCACTTAAACACATAATTAAGTTCCAAATATATGCTTTCTAAATCAATCATCATCTAAAATCAAACAACCACTTCTCATCAAATATCTCATTTAAGTAATTCAACAAAATATTCACAAACAGTTCAACTCATTTATATTATCATTCAAACATTTTAAATTTTCAAACACAAACAATTTCAACAACTTATTCATCTTAAAATCAATATAAAATATTCAGAATTAACCATTTCAATCTATATATTACTTTACTCTTCAAAAGAGACAATCTTGCAAGCAGAAATTTAAACTGGTGACCACGTCACTCCCACATCCAGATCTTCTAACCTAGGGTTCTATATAAAATATAAAAACTAGTTTCCCTTACCATAACTTGACCAGATGCTCACTAAAAGCTCCAACCCACCAAAAGCTTAAGGATAACCTAACCTGCACCACAAAGTCCTGATCACAAATCTAACTATATCACTAGGACCCTGATCTAACATAGACTAATTCTGAAGATAAAAACCTCAAATGCAAACTTAAACTAAAAGGCACCCTAACTAGATCAAAACTAACTCAAAGGAAAATGAGCAAAAAATGAACTTACTCTATCTAAGATTCTGATCAGAAAATCTCGTAGAGTTCAATGCCAAGAGTCCAATGGCAGACTCCGATCGTCAAACTGATGAGCGAGGAGATCAGAATCTTAGAGAGAAGGGAGAGGAAAAGGAAAAGGGGAAAAAATGAAATTACTCTATCAAAGATTCTGATCGGGCAGTCTTGTAGATCTTGCTGCCAGGAGTCTAATGGTGGACTCCAATCGTCAAACAGATGAGCGAGGATGTCAGAATCTTATAGAGAAGGGAGAGGAAAGGAAAAGGAAACTTCTAGAGAGATGGTCGTTCTTTTAAAATGAAACCTGAATAACTAATTTTCTATTTATATAGCTTTTTCACTTTTAATAATAAAATATTCAGGTGTCATTTTAATTGTACAATTTCTACTCTAAGACTATTTTTCTCGGTTCTTACATTCTCCCCAACAAGAAAAATTTTCGTCCCCGAAAATTGACTTACCAGAAAAGAGATAATGACAGGTTTCGTTTCTCTAATGGTTTCTTCTAATTCTTAAGTTGCATCACTAGACTTATCATCCCTGATCCTTCCACCAAATTATTTATTGTATTTTTGACACAAATCCAGCAAAAATAAATTATACTAACAGAACCAAATGCATGCACACATTTGATTCAAAACAAATGTAGTGTCTAGCCATAGACAGGAAATTCAATTATTAAATGAAAGAAAAAATTTCCTATATCATCATGAGAGGATGACAATAATAAATTACAAAGTCAACAACCAGTCAGGATCTATTTATGGGGCTGCATACCCATATGTTACAGTGTTTTGGTGAATGAAGCTATTATCACATGTTAAAATAAATATATTTTGTTCAGAAGTGAAGTCAATCAAACGTGACAAGACATACTTAATTTGCAACAATCACACAGAGAATAATCTGTTGTATTTATTTAAACCAAATGAAATAAGAGAATTGTGACCGTGAGATAAAAAAAAAACAGAGAACAACAAAGGAAAAAGAAAATATCAACAATATCCAATACAATGGTTCTGGTTTCTAATCCACCCAACTCAGTCAATGACTCCCACATATTGCATCACAGGAAGAACAAGTAAGGAAGAATAAAGGAAAAACAAACAAATTAATTTGTTTCAAACAAAGCCAACAAATTACTATTGAAGTGAGCTAGCAATATCGTGCACATGCACAAACACAAACCATCTGGTACAACTAGTACTACATTCAAAACTGTCTTGTGAAGCTCAACAACCAAAAATAGTGCAAAAAGTAGTGTCATTGTTAATAAAAATGTTCATGTCTCGACACAGGTATACAAAATTTAAGAATTAAGTATAAGTTCCATGAAAGAGCTAATTAAGGAGACAACAATTTACAAATGATTATGCACAAACCACAGGAATATTTGACTACATTTACATGTTATCCAAGAACTTTTGCATACAAACATTAAACTGCTTTGACACTGCTGTGAATCAAAGCCATTTGACAAGATAAAACATCTGCTAGATTCTTCGAGGACAAAGTTCATCATATGAAACATTTCCCTTCGCATTAGCATAAACAAAATGGAACCAATCGACCTTAAAATTTATATGCTTTTGGAATCTGTAAAACCTTGAGGTTTAAATTAAGAGAAGATGCTAATAACAAATGATATTAGTCAAAATCATTCAAGGGAAACAGCCAGGAAAACACAAATTTGGATAAATTATTGCAGTTTTACTTCTAGATGAACATCTGCCAAGGAAAAGACCTGGAATCAAGTTCCTCCAAAAAGATTGCACAAATTTTGAATAAAAGACCCAGATTATAAGCTATCATGCAATACGACATATACAAGTCTTGAGCCATCCTTAACTAAATGGAAGGTTACATGGAGAATTGATGGGGGGAGGGATCTACGAAAAAAATCTTCAAAAGCAAACAATGTGGCAACCACAGTTGTAGATCTAAGATGTCACATAGTGGCCAACTCTGAAATTACTATAGCAGGATGATCATCATTTTAAATACGAACAAATAGTTCATATATTATAGAAATGAATACTCAAAAAAAAAAAAACTAAAGAAACTCAAGATAAATAACTAGTCACAGTTTATACACACAATCACCATCAATCAAGCATAAGAGCATAGTAATAAAATGAAAAAATAAATAAAAGATGAATTAGATAAAAATTTGCAGTGTGAATCAGGAAGAACATAACACAGGAAGAAAAAAAATGTAATAAAGTAGGAAGGAACATAGGTACCTTTTCATGGAATGGTAAACAGGGAACAGATTCAAATACTATATCTATTAAACGAAAAATGTAATAGAAAATGGGAGAGAAACTACAGTTGTATCCGGAAAAACCTAAACAATGTTGCTTTAGTGGTAGAAATAGAATTTTGAAATCTAAATCATGATAGCACTGCCATAACATGTGAAAAGCACTATTTTGGCCCCTATTGAAAACAGCTATGCTATTTAAGTCCTGTAGTGTCTAGGGCTGCTCCACTCTACTATAGCATGCAATTGACTACTATGGAGGCATCTAATGGAAAAGCATCCAAACTAATGTGTGACAGATAAATTTGATATAACCCTTAAAATAGAACAGGGCGTCTGTGCAACTGAAAGCACAAACCAAAGCTTTTTTTTTAATTTCCCATTATATCTCAAGTGACACCAATTTGAATTTGAAATTTTATACATTATGTCATAACATACATGGTATGCAATTATTGATAAATCCTTCGAATAGACTAATAAGTAATCTTCATCTAGTGTTGGAAAATCTGCTCCTTGATATATAACACCAATGACTCTGAACTCCAAGATTCTTCATCAAGCAAGCACAAAATGTTGATATGCAATAAATCACGAGGCAACAATATATAAATTACAACAATGATATATGGACAAACTACCCCTCTAAATGTGAAGGTGTCACTTCCAATATTTATATAATGCATTGGACTAAAACTGTACAAAACTTAGTATTTGCCAGAAAGAAAACACAAGTAACAACATTGTTAGACATAATTGAAATAAATGGCAGCATGACATTCAATGGAAGAACACTGGTAACATAACAGAAACACTAGACACACATTTAACATAGATAATGAGACTTTTAATCACATGTTCATCTTCCCCAAACTCAAATTCAGTCGTATACTATACCATGTCCAAGATTGACTTTCAATGAATTAACATGTCAAAATAGAATAATAAAACTACACCAATTAACACAGCTAAATACACCAAACAAAGAGAAAATGAACTGTCATAAATATCTAAACTATTATTTTCTATTCCAATTCCTATAAAATTAAATTGATAAAGAATCAATTCATTTAGAAGATAACATCTAGATCTTACAAAGACAAGCGTCTCAAAATCATCTAGAATTTGAGTTTATCAACAAAATCATAATACTTTTAATATAAAGTGTACCTGAATGGAGAGATGGGGCCCAGACACGGTCGGTTGACGTAGTATAATTGCTGACGTGTCGATCTTCTTCTCCTTAGGTTGGTCGTTCCTTCTTAGTGTCTCCTTCGGTCGAACGGGGCAGGGTACCTGCGAAGGCACTCCGACGCTCAAGTAAGTATGAGATTCCAAGTGTGATTTAGTAAGTGAATGAAAACGTACATTTCTCTGGCTTGAGCATAGCATTTATAGGATTGCCTAATGGGCTTTCTATCCCTTGGGCTCAGGGTGGTTATGGATAGGTCATGCCAGTCGTGCTCCGGAATACCCGGGGAACATATCTTCTTTAAACGCATATTCCTTATTCTTCGGAGGTGTATCTTAACCACCTTAGTTTGTCACATAAATGCCCTTACATTTATTATGCATTCGATCGGTCGGCCACATGCGTTTCGAGTGACGGTTCGACTTCCGACTGGCTGAGGCCGTCGGATGAACGTGCATCTAACGGTTGGGGGAGGAGGAGGAATGCTATAAATAGCGTTCGCATTTGGATTAAGTTCGTGTTTTTGTGAATTCAGCATCCGAGTCGCTCCGAGTGCCGGCATCCGAGTCGCTCCGAGTGCCGAGTCTATATTGCGAACGTGTGTTGTTGAACGAGCTGTAGTTGCCGACCGGCTGTTTGTTTCTACACGTTGAGGTTAGTTATGTCGTCTCAACTTTCTTCAAATAGGATAGTGAATATAGAGTCGTCTAGGAGTGAGGGCTCTTCGTCCGGGAGTGGTGAAAGTACAAGTGGGTCGAGGGGTCCAACGTATGATTGGGTGGATGTTAGTGTTAGGAACTTCCCTACTATTTTTAGAAAACCGGACGACCTAGATAAGGTGATAGCGAGGGCACCGGTTGCGCGGTCGGGTTTACCCTCGGATATTCTAATAGCCGAAATATGTGGGTATTCCGACCGGGTTTGTCACGGGAGGGAGAATGCGCCGGTAGATTTTTTTCTATGTGTATACCACATTATTTATTGATTTGAGGGTGACCCTGCCGTTCGACGATTTTACTATGGACGTGCTGCGAATCCTTAACCTAGCTCCGACACAGCTTCATCCGAATTCATGGGCATGTTTGCAAGCCTTCTGAATGGTGTGTCAACTTTTTGAGTTGACACCCATGGCGGAAGTGTTTTTGTTTTATTATAGCACATATCCGGTTAGTCTAGTAAGCTGGGTTTCCTTGGTGAGCCGCCCGGGGAGTGTGCGCTTTGCGGCGTTTACCACATCTTACAAGAATTTCAAGGAACGGTATTTTAAGATATTCGTGGAGCCGGACGGCCGGGAGTACTTTTACACTGCTGAGGGTGGAACTAGGTTTCCATTTCATTGGACGCAGAATCCCGTTGCCCTTAACTTTAATTCTCGTACGGCTGTGTCGGTGCTGGGTAAGGCTGTAATGGCGATATTTAACCAGCTCCCTGAAAAGTTGCCGACAAGGGAAATAATTGCATTATATGCGTTGTCCGATCCCTGGGCGAATTTTATTGGTATGTGATTGCAAATTTGTTGTGATTGAATAACTTCATTAATAGTGTTTAATTCTTGTGTGTTTTGCAGAAATCATGACACGGACGGACACATCCTTAAACGAGTATATGAACAACTTGCGCCAACAGAGGAACCGGCAGGCTCGTTCTCTTGAAACAAGTGGGGCGTTGGCCGCCCGACCGACCTCAGTGGTGCCTGCTGCGGGGGCCACGGCCGCGACCGCAGCGAAGAAAAGGGGTCGACCCCCTAAGGGAAATCAAGAAGGCCGACCGGGGCCTTCTCGAACGGTTGCTGAACCGTCTTTGCTAACGGTCGGCCTGGAAATAGCGGCCCATTTGCAAGCGGAGTTGACGGTCGAGGAGAACGAAATGCTTTCCACCATCCCTACGACAAAATTGATGGTGGAGACATTAGAATTGCAAAGCCGGGCGCTCGTGGCGAGTCGAACGGTGATCGAAGAGCTCGAGAGAGTTACGACCGTCACCGTTCCTCGTTTGAAGAAAGAGGTAACTGAAGCCAACCAAGCTGCGAAGGCGTCGACCGAGATGGTCGAAAAGTTGAAGGCTCAAGTGGACGAGAAGCAGGCGGCCGTGAAAGCACAAGAGGGACTGACGAAGAACCTCGAGGCGCAACTAAAGGAAAGTGCCGACCGGGAGGAGGCGTTGAAAGCGGAAGTGGCCAAGTGCCAGGACTTCATGCTTCGCATTAGCGAAGAGTATTTTGGGTTAGGCATCCGACAAGCGGCCTGTCTGCATGGAGCACCAACTGAGGACGACCGGTACGACATAGAAAAGATAGTAGTTGATGGAAAGCTGGTGCCGGCCAACCTCGATGATGACTTGGATGAGGAGGCCGAGGCGAAGACCCCTGGCCCACAGCCGAACGCTTCATTTGAAGAATTAATGAACAATGTTCCATAAAAAATTGCTGGACCCGGCATGTGGGCAATATACACTTGCATTTTGAATGTTTATAAATTCAGCTAGTACGTATAGTGCGTAGGCCGAACGGGTTATAGTTTCTAAACATGGTTTGGTTTATATAAGTAATGATTTATGAATTCGGATGCCGAACGAGGCGTAGGTAATTTCGATTACGTTAGTAATAAGTTAATCCGGATGCCGAACGAGGCATAAATAATTCCGATTACGTTAAAGTAATAAGATAATTCTGACGCCGAACGAGGCATAAATAATTCCGATTACGTTAAAGTAATAAGATAATTCTGATGCCTAACGAGGCATAAATAATTCGGATTACGATAAAGTAATAAGTTAATTTGGATGTCGAACGAGGCATAAATAATTCCAATTACGTTATTAATAATGCGAATGCCGAACGAGGCATGGATGATTCTGATTACGTTAGTAATAATGCGAATGCCGAAGGAGGCATGGATGATTCTGATTACGTTAGTAATAATTTGATAAGTCGAATGCCGAACGAGGCCTGGATAATTCTGATTACGTTAGTAATAATGCGAATGCTGAATGAGGCATGGATAATTCTGATTACGTTAGTAATAATGCGAATGCCGAACGAGGCATGGATGATTCTGATTACATTAGTAATAATGCGAATGCCGAACGAGGCATAGATTAGGAGTAATAAAAGGAATATGAGACTTGGATTTTAATCTATAGTGCCTCGTTAAAACCTTCTCAGTCGTAAACCCTCCTTAGGGAAAAACCGACCGAGCGAGGAAAGAGTACACGTTCATTAATTTCAACTGTAATAAAATTTGAGATGCGTGGCATTCCACGTTCTCGGTATGTCCTTTCCAGATAAATGTTCTAAGTAATAGGCTCCACCAGCTACCGTATCTGCTATGCGGAATGGTCCTTCCCAATTGCTAGAGAACTTGCCTCCTTCCTTCCGGGCGCCACTTCGCATTCGCCAAACTAAGTCACGTTTGTGGAACAGTCTCGGTTTGACCTTGGAATTGTATCGTCTGGTAGCCCGGATTTTGCATGCTTCTTCTCTAATTCTACACTTGTCCCGAAGTTCGTTGATGAGGTCGAGGCCGATCGAGAGGCTTTCCTTATTCAGATCAAGATCAAGGGTTTGTCGGCGGAGAGAAGGTTCTCCGATTTCAATGGGGATCATGGCTTCAGTGCCATACGTTAGGCTGTACGGCGTTTCTTGTGTAGTCGTCTGAGGGGTACAGCGATATGCCCATAAGACTTCTAAGAGTTCTTCAGTCCAGTTACCCTTTGCTGGGCCGAGACGTTTCTTCAGTTCGTTCAGGATGACCTTGTTTGCAGCTTCTGCTTGTCCGTTTGTTTGCGGATGTTCGACTGAACTGGCGATGTGTTTGATGTGGAGCTTCTCGTAAAATTCAGCTAACGTCCGGTCGGTGAATTGCCGACCGTTATCGGTGATGATGATCTGTGGGAGGCCGAAGCGGCAAACAATATTCTTCCATACGAAATTTTGGACATTGCGAGCGGTGATCGCAGTCACAGGCTCGGCTTCAATCCACTTGGTAAAGTAATCAATGCCGACCAGTAAGAATTTACATTGGCCTTTACCGGGCGCGAAAGGGCCAATGATGTCCATACCCCATTGGATGAACGGTCAGGGTGATAGCATAAAATGAAGTTCCTCAGGTTTTTGATGGGACAAAGTACCAAACTCTTGACATTTAAGGCATTTCTGGACAAAATCGGTACAGTCGCCTTGGACGGTCGGCCAATAGTATCCGGCTCGGACTACTTTGGCGGCCATTGTTCGCGCGCCTGAGTGAGTACCACAAATACCTTCGTGCAATTCCCGGACGACATAGGAGGCTTGATCGGGTGTCAAACATTTAAGGAGTGACCGGGTATAACCTCGGCGATAAAGGTCGTCGTCGATTAAGACGAAACGGGCGGCCTGCAGCTTCATTGTTTTTTCACATAGAGGACTACATGTACCATCAAGTAAATATTGCTTAATTGGGGTAATCCAAGTAGATTCCGCGTCAGTCGTTAGGCATTCCTATAGGTCGATGCTTGGGCGTACAAGCGTAACATGGATGACCGACCGATGTATTCCCTTACACTTCGTGGTTGCCAGCCGGGACAAGGCGTCTGCGCGAGTATTGTGATCGCGTCGAACGTGTTGCATGGAAATTTCCGAAAATGTGCTCATCAACTGTTTGACTAAGTGATAGTATCGCTGCAGAAAGCTTTCTCGGACTTCATATTCGTCATTAAGCTGACCGATGACTAGCCTGGAATCACTTTTACAAATTAACTTAGTGATTTCCAATTCTTGAGCGAGGCGTAGACCGGCTAAAATGGCTTCATATTCGACCTGGTTGTTTGAAGTTTTGAAGTCGAATTTTAGGGCTTGCTCGATAACAATCTCGCCGGGTCCTTCCAGAACGACTCCAGCGCCGCACGACCTCTCGTTGGAGGAGCCGTCCACGTATAAAATCCACGATGAGTGTTCAGTCCCGGCCGAGGAAGGAGTGAATTCGGCTGCAAAATCAGCAAGAGCTTGCGACTTGATGGCTCCTCGTGATTGGTACTGAATATGGAATTTGGATAGTTCGATCGTCCATCTGATCATTCATCCGGCTAAATCGGGTTTAGTGAGAATCTTTACAATAGGGTAATTTGTCCGAACAATAATACGATGATTTTGAAAATACATACGCATTCGTCGGGCGGTAATGATGAGAGCCATAGCCACCTTTTCGATCATTTGGTATCGGATCTCGGCGCCATGGAGGGCGCGACTAACGAAATAAACTGGACGTTCCTCACAATTGATTTCTTGTACCAAGACTGAACTAACGGCTTCGTTTGAAACGGCGAGGTAGACTATAATTGGCTCTCGGGCGTCCGGTTTCTGGATGACCGGTGGGGAGGATAGAAAGGTTTTCAATTGGAGGAAGATTTCCTCACATTCGGCCGACCACTCAAAGCGAGATGCTTTTTTCAAGAATTGGACGATGGGTCTCGTTCGTTCTGCAAGTTTAGGAACAAATCTGGACAAGGCGGTGAGCCGACCGATGAGTCTTTGAATTTCTTTAATGGAGTTGGGGCTTCTAATTTCGGAAATAGCTTTACATTTCTCAGGGTTAGCTTCTATGCCTCTATGGGTAAGCATAAAACCTAAGAACTTTCCTCCCTCGAAGCCGAACGCACATTTGCCAGGATTGAGTCGCATCTGGTGCTGGCGGAGAGCTTGAAAAACTTCTTTTAGGTCAGCAACTTGTTGCTTACATGAGTCGGACTTTACAACAATGTCATCGACATAGACTTCAACATTCTGACCGATCATGTCGCGGAAAACGTGGTCCATTAGTCTTTGATAAGTGGCCCCAGCGTTCTTGAGTCCGAAGGGCATAACTTCATAATAGAAATTATCGAAATCAGTCATAAAGGCCGTCTTCTTTCGGTCGGCCGGATGTATTTGAATTTGATTATAACCTGAATAGGCATCAAGGAAGCTGAGGACGTGATGTCCGACCGCCCCATCAACGAGACGATCGATGGTAGGCAAAGGATAAGAGTCTTTTGGGCATGCCTTATTGAGGTCCGTGTAGTCAACGCACATTCGCCATTTTCCATTTGCTTTCTTTACCATAACTACATTGGCTAGCCATGTAGTGTAATGGGCTTTTCGAAAGAATCCGGCTTGTAATAACTTATCAGCTTCGGCACGTGCGGCTTGGCGTCGTTCGTCCCCTAAATTTCTTTTCTTCTGAGCTATTGGTCTAGCTTCTTTATATAATGATAGTCGGTGGGTAATGACCTTCGGGTCTACGCCAAGCATGTCAGCGGCTGTCCATGCGAACATGTCGGCAGTTTTAGCAAGCGTTGTGTCGATGGCCATTCGATCGTACGGCTTTAGTGAGGTGCCAATATGTGTAACGTGGCGATCATCGCGAAGTGGGAATGGATGCAAGTCTTCTCCTGCTTCCATGCGGGGGTCGTCCATACGAGGGTCGAGATCAACAAGGGCTATCATCTGACAACGGGACATGCGTCGTCCGGAATGTCGAGTTGGGGATCTTCCTCGTTTTTGTGGGAGTCGGTCGTCCGGATTGGTCGTGTAGAGTCGCCGAGTTGGCTCACTTTTCAAACTCGCAACATAACATTCTCTAGCGATTTTTTGATCGACATGGATTGTTGCAATGTCGTCATTTGCCGAAGGGAATTTCATGGCTAAGTGTGGGGTGGAAACAATGGCTTTTAATCTGTTGATGGACGGTCGGCCGAGCAGGATGTTGTAGGAAGTCTGGGCGTTAACCAGAAGATATCGTACGTTTATTGTTTTATGGAGACCGTCTTCCTCACCAAAGGTTGTATACAAGTCTATATACCCCTTAGTGTCGACCCGTTCACCTGAGAACCCTACAATTTGTTCGTTATAGGGTTGAATGTCTGCTTCTGGGATGCGCATTTTCTTGAAGATTTCCTAGTATAATATATCGACCGAGCTACCCTGGTCTACCAAAGTCTTGGCAATTGCGAACTTGTCAATTTCCACAGTGATTACCATAGGGTCGTCCTGGGCTGGATCTATGGCTGTGAAGTCGTCGTCAGTGAAAGTGATCGGAGGTATGTGTGGGCGTCTTCTCGTAGTAGCATGAGCGGACTGAATGTCCCGAAGATGTTTCTTTCGGGCGGAATTTGAGCACCCGCCACCGGCACAGCCTCCGGCTATGTAATTTGCTTCGTGGTTTGGTTCGCCCAAGGTAACGGGTCCAGCAATCATATTGATGACTTCGCAGACTCGTTGACGAGGGCTGGCGTTTCGGTCGGGACTTGTGCTACGAGCGCGTGTACACCGAACGGGGCTTTCACTGCGTTTTCGCGAAGCCTGGCTATGGTCAGTTCGGCGTTTGTAATTGTTACGGTATGACCAGTCGTCACCACGGGATGGACGATCAGTACTTCGTGGTGGGGATCTTGAATTCTTTATCTTCTTGACGAACTACCGCAAATGGCCAGCCTGGATGAGCTCTTCGATTTTGTCCTTCAACGCTTGACATCCTTCGGTCGTGTGGCCGAAATTTCGATGGTACTGACAATGCTTAGCAGTATCTGCATTCGGTGGTGTTTGATATTGTTTTAGTGTCGGAATTAGATCCGTTTGTAGTGCTTCATCTAGGGCTCGTCCCCTCGGAACAGTTAAAGGGGTGTAACTGTTAAACCTGGGGATTCGGCCTCCTCTGTTCCGGTCGGACCTTGGAGTGGTTCGGACAATCAGTTCGGTCTCGACTTCTCTTTCTTTGCTCGGGGTTTGATCTTTGAGGACTCCGAATCTGACGGCTTTGAACCGTTGGTGATAGTCAATGTGTTCCTCGATTTGCATGAATTTGGTTGCTCGAGTTCGAAGATCTTCCATGTCTTGAGGCGGCTTTTTTATGAGACTTTCTGTAAAACGGCTCGGCCGGATGGCCGAAACCAAATGGTGTAATTCGACTTCCTGTTTGAGCCCTCGGATATTCATACATGCCTTGTTGAATCTATCTAAAAAGGTTCTGAGAGATTCACCTTTCTCTTGTTGTACCGCTAGGAGAGACATAGAGGACATGTGATGTGGTCGGCTGGTGGCATATTGAGTAGAGAATTTTGCGGCTAAGACGTCGAAGTCGTCAATGGAATTCGGAGGCAGCTCTGTGAACCAAGTAAGAGGTTCTCCCTGAAGCGACGTGGGGAATAATTTGCACCACACATTGTTATCTGTGGTATAAAAAGTCATTTGCGTCTTGTAAACATTTAAATGCTCGTCTGGGTCGGTCGAGCCGTCATAGAGTTTAATGGCGAGACCTCTCCACTTGTCAGGAAGTGGTGTGGTGATGATTTCGTCTGTAAAAGGATGACCCCTTTTACTTAACTTTCTTTCGACTATTTCAGTTCTGGAAGCAGGATTGGCGTCGGCCGGTGTAGGTATGCGAGAGGCGGTTCGGTCAGCCATATGGGATTGGCCTTCTCGTTCGGGATTATCAACCTGTCGCTGGAGTTGTGCATTCTGCTCTCTCAATAAGGCAATTTCTTCCTCTTGACGGCGTCTATCCTCTTCGTGTTGACGACGGTCTTCAATCCCCTTTTGCCGCAGTTCCTCCATCTGAGTTTGGAGGGTTTGAATCATAGTCATTTGTTCTGCCATAGCATCGTTGTTGTTCCTTGTTGCAACCATTATAGCTTTAAAAATTGAAATTTTGCCTCGGCCCCACGATGGGCGCCAATTGTACCTGTATGGAGAGATGGGGCCCAGGCACGGTCGGTTGACGTAGTATAATTGCTGACGTGTCGATCTTCTTCTCCTTCGGTCAGTCGTTCCTTCTTAATGTCTCCTTCGGTCGGACGGGGGAGGGTACTTGCGAAGGCACTCCGACGCTCAAGTAAGTATGAGATTCCAAGTGTGATTTAGTAAGTGAATGAAAACGTACCTTTCTCTGCCTTGAGCATAGTATTTATAGGATTGCCTAATGGGCTTTCTATCCCTTGGGCTCAGGGTGGTTATGGATAGGTCATGCCAGTCGTGCTCCGGAATACCCGGGGAACATATCTTCTTTAAACGCGTATTCCTTATTCTTCGGAGGTGTATCTTAACCACCTTAGTTTGTCACATAAATGCCCTTACATTTATTATGCATTCGGTCGGTCGGCCACGTGCGTTCGTCCGGTGCCTACCGGTACATAAAGTATTACACCAAAATAATTATTGGTGTAAAATTGTTAATCTAAAAGACAGTTTTCAATCAAATACACAAACACTTAATAAAATGAAATAAATCACGCAAAAATTTAATATATGTTCAACATCAAACTTTTAGAATTAAGATAGAGAATCATCTCAATTCAATTACGAGTGTGCACTTACTTTATCAAGATATTTTCATTTTTAATACTAAAATTTTCATTTATAACAATTATGTTTTTAATTTAGACTTCAACAATTATCTATAAGCAGAAGAAACACAATGAACCCATTACCCTTATGTCATCCTAAGAATGAAATGAACTGCTCTGATACCAAAATGTAACATCCCTAAATTTTTACCCATATATATATATATATATATATATATATATATATATATATATATATATATATATATATTAAAATAAAAGTAAAACAAACACTATCTACTTAACATATGAATATAAAACAAATATCCCTCTTCATAGGTGATCCTGCCTGTTGACCGGAACGCTGGAAACTGCCTCGTCAAAGGATCGACGTGCGCACCGCTTCGAACCTCCGTTCCTCTTCGAGATCCACCTCAAGAACCTGCAAAGAAACAGAGCGGCGCCGCTGCGGCCGATCGCACTCCAACGCTCAAGTCAGTGACGGTATCACCAAATACTAAGAGAACAAGAACCGTGCAAATCCTCTCTCACAGTCAGCTCTACAACTCGCAAGCGTAAAGAGTATAAACTGAACATGCGTACCTCAGAAAGTTTGTTGAGAACTCTTATATACCTGGTTGTTTTCTCTCTCCTGGCAGTTACAGACCTGGACACGTGGCTCGCATCCAGTCGTACACGTGCCATCATCTGGAGCCTCCTTGACTTGGCGCTGCTTCTACTCTCATTTTGGCTAAGTTACTTATGCATGGTACTGCCCATTGCATAGCTAACTTGGGAGTGCGATCTCTACTGGAACTGGCGAGTTAGGGGCCTTCATACACCTTCCCTGTGGTCTCGCCGGCCGCCTTCATAATCTGCTTCTCCTTCATCTTTGGCGATGTGCTTGCTCTGGCGATCTCCGATGATTAGGTCGCCCGAAACTACATCTGGCGACTTTATCTTTAACCTGGTGATCGCCGATTCTGGTAAGCTGGAGATCGGAACACGCCAATTTAACAACTGGCGACTACACGAGCCCCCCGACTTCCTTCCCTCTTGCCAACCTGGCGCCTTGCCAACACGCCTATACTGTAGCAGGGTGCCACGTCATCACTCCCGACCACCAGGGCGGTACAATAGGGATTTTAATATATACATCAACAGTTTTTAAAACAAACATAGCATTCAAATTAAAACTATCACATCCTCCAGTTGCTCACTTAGGAGCTCTATTACCTGTAATCTCATCTTCTCCCGTGTACAACACGATCATCATAGATAAAGAAACAAACACAAACAAATAACAGGGTAAGCTAGCTATAACAAAAAATTTTATATAATTTAAATTTCAAATTAATACATAAAATTCATAAATTCTCATACAATTTCTCAAACATTTCACATAACCATGAAGTGTCTATCAACAATTTCAATATTCATCTTTCTCATGTCAGTCATCGACTGACTCACAACCCATGGACACTTGACTCTACTTTCGGAAGACTCGTGCGTTGAATTAGACTCAGAGATCTGCACCTGTCATTCTATCTCACTGTGAAATCCACACAGCTATGCGCATAAATAATCTCAATATCATCTCTTTCCTAGTATGATAGGGTTAATTCATATAACATGTCAAGTTAATTATCTTTCAAACAACTTACCCATTCAAATGAACCTCCTTCGACTCTCACCACCTGAATAACTTCATCTATATGATTTCATTATCTAAGGAGAGTAGGATATCTCCTTCTAGACGAATCCCTAGTCAATGCACATCCTAAACAATCTTAACACGGTATTTTCTTTCCTGAAAATACCATGTCTTGATTAAAATTCATATTCTGACTCTCACAATATCCAAATCACACAACAATTTATTCACTAATCATATAAATATTTTAAACTTTTCTAAACAATTCAATTATATCTAAAAATTCACTTAAACACATAATAAAGTTCCAAATATATGCTTTCTAAATCAATCATCATCTAAAATCAAACAACCACTTCTCATCAAACATCTCATTTAAGTAATTCAACAAAATATTCACAAACAATTCAACTCATTTATATTATCATTCAAACATTTTAAATTTTCAAACACAAACAATTTCAACAACTTATTCATCTTAAAATCAATATAAAATATTCATAATTAACCATTTCAATCAATATATTACTTTAGTCTTCAAAAGAGACAATCCTGCAAGCAGAAATTTGAATTGGTGACCATGTCACTCCCACATCCAAATATTCTAACCTAGGGTTCTATATAAAATATAAAAACTAGTTTCCCTTACCATAACTTGATCAGATGCTCACTAAAAGCTCCAACCCACCAAAAGCTTAAGGATAACCTAACCTGCACCACAAAGTCCTGATCACAAATCTAACTATATCACTAGGACCCTGATCTAACATAGACTAATTCTGAAGATAAAAACCTCACATGCAAACTTAAACTAAAAGGCACCCTAACCAGATCAAAACTAACTCAAAGGAAAATGAGCAAAAAATTAACTTACTCTATCTAAGATTCTGATCGGGCAATCTCGTAGAGTTCACTGCCAGGAGTCCAATGGCAGACTCCGATCGTCAAACTGATGAGCGAGGAGATCAGAATCTTAGAGAGAAGGGAGAGAAAAAGGAAAAGGGGAACAAAAATGAACTTACTCTATCAAAGATTCTGATCGGGCAGTCTTGTAGATCTCGCTACCAGGAGTCTAATGGTGGACTCCGATCGTCAAACAGATGAGCGAGGAGGTCAGAATCTTAGAGAGGAATGAGAGGAAAGGAAAAGGAAACTTCTAGAGAGATGGTGGTTCTTTTAAAATGAAACCTGAATAACTAATTTTCTATTTATATAACTTTTTCACTTTAATAATAAAATATTCATGTGTCATTTTAATTGTACCATTTCTACTCTAAGACTATTTTTCTCGGTCCTTACACAATTGGCCAAGCAACTATCTAAACATCAAGATAAAAAATTTATGGCAAAACATAGGTAAACCCTAAAGAATAATGCAATGTCATAGAACCTCGAGGTATGGAGATGGAGAAACAAAACTCCAACCATCTGATCATAGAGGATGAGGTTTTATGTGAGAAAAAAATTTTAAAAAATAAAAAATAAAATATTTAAAGAAGTGAGAGAGACAAGAAATGGCCATAATGAGAAGGCACAACCCCTACCAAGAAAGGAGAAGGATCATGGGAGCTTCGCAATCCTAATGACTGTAGAAACCTTCAAGTACACAATGCATTACTTGATTTATGGGCTAGTATCAATCTATTAGCCCTCTTTCTCATAAAGAAATTGGGAAAGATGACCTTGAAGCCCACTAGCATGACATATTTTAATTTACCTTGTTTGTTGTAAAGACTTCACCTTTAACTATTTCATTTGGTGTTGACTCTAAATACTTTATATAAATTTTTCCTCCATATTGCTCAACATACCAACCTCATCAAATACTTTACTCTAATATTGATCATCAATTTCTGTCAAACATAATCACTATTACAAATTTTAAACACACAAACATTTGTCTCATTATTACAATATTTAACTCTAATATTGAATACATATTTGAAATTTCCAATTCGACAATATAAAACGAACAATATGTATTTAAAATTGTGTAATCTAGAATACATATTTTATGTTCTATATTGTGTAATTTGAAACTATTACAACTTTTATCTGTTAGAATTGATGGTTTAAACAAGAGGGAGGTGAATTGTTTATAAAATATTTTCGCAAATACTTTCTTCAGAATGAATCCTTAACAAACAACTCAGATAAGCATTTCAGAAAGTCAATCAAACAATCTAACAGAAACAGTTATCAGAAATTCAATTGGTTAAAATCACGATTTAATCGGTTGTTTATAGCAGCGAAATATCAAACAGTTTGAGAGTTTGAGAGAAAGAGAGATTTACACACAGAGATTATATTGGTTCACTCAACCTGAGCTACATCCAGTCCTCAATCAAACCACTGAGTATTTCACTATGTAACTGATCTTGCAGGGGATTTGAACGTCGAAGGATTCGCCACGTCAAACTCTATTTTTCACCTTCTCAACCGCGACAAGTGCAAGAACGCTCCAAGCACTCCACAAGAACTCCAAGCAAACCTGCGAAACACACCAAACGGCGCCTCTAGCAGCCGATTCCACTCCGACGCTCAAGTCAGCCTTGCAAAACCACCAAAGAACTAAGAATCTCTGCGAGACTCGTGTGCACTTTGTATGTGTGTAAACTAGTAACTTGCAAGAATGAATCTTACCTCCCCTCTGCATGAGCGTGGAATGCCCTTTATATACTCTGTTGCGCGCCTAAGTTATCCGTGCATGAAGTAACTTAGCGCGTTTCTTCAACTAGGTGGTTCGTGCAACCTCAGTGCGAGTACCAAGTGTGGCTTGGCTAAGCGCACGCACCAGGCATCACCTACTGTGTGAACGATCACCTCTGCTTTGCACCATGCACGTTATGGGTTAGGGGAGCACCAATCACCGATTGGCCTACCAGCTCTCTTAGGCCACTCTCGTGCACGTCACTACAAAGCACATAGCTTCTCCTTTCTCTGATACTCTGCCACACAAGGCTCGTGTGCAACGCTCTCGTTGGGAATCACCCTTCGTTTCCAGCTTAACTGCGCGTAACACGAAAACCCGACGATCATCGCTCGCCCAGATGACCGATCGGTTCCCCTTCCAGGCGCTTATCTAGGCGGTGATCGCGCATCCTCTTTGACCACCCCCTGACGACCGATCACCCCCACTGGGTGACTTTCTCAATGACTCATCTGCTTCCCTGGCCCACGTGTTCCACTAAGAACGGTCCACGTGGCTATTTGTTGCTGATGTCACCGGCTACCGATGACCGACCGGATTAGTAACCAATCACAAATTACAAACAACACACCACAACAAGGTGACTTTGAATCCCACAAAGCCTACTCACCCCCTTTGCACACACAACACCTCAAGCCAGAATCACACTGACTTTACATGATTTTACATACACGTTTACAATATCAAAATTCAATTACAAGAAACTAAGTAAGGGTAGAAAACACCTGGAATTACATTCAACCAGAAGCCTTAAGATCAGTTCTTGAATCACAACAAAGCTCAAAAGCAATCTTGCTAAACTTGGAAAACTTCTTTCACAAACAGATTGTAATCTCTCTTTTTTATCTCAAATCAAAGTGTAAAACTTCTCTCTAAAACATTTGAAAGAAGGTTATATTTATAACCTTTGAAAAGCTATCGTTTAAGGCAGATTTGAACAATTGAATCAGTTAAAACAGGTTTTCAAAATACTGTTATGAAAAATCTCATTTAACCGGTTGAAACCACGATTTAACCGGTTGAATGGTTTCAGCAGTTACACAACTGATTCAAAAAACAGTTTCAAAACTTCATTGTCAGCTAAGTGACAAATAACCGATTATCTCGACACTATAATCGATTGTTTTTCCCTTTGCATGGAAAAACACTTAGTTCTTTAAAACAGATTGAAACAAGCTTTGTGTAGGAATCAAGGACTGATCTTTCAAAGATTCTAAACCCCTTTCCTAAACTTAAACCTATAAAGCAGCACAGCTTCAGGTTTCATGAGAATTTGATACATCAAAGTTTCTCATCTTCAATATTATCTCCAATATTTAATACATATTTGATATTTTGGATTGAGGAATATAAAAGTAAAATAATCCAAAAGATTTATGAATTTTAAAATTTGAAAAAAGAAAACAAAAAAACAGTAAAACTCGTTGCAATTCAAAAATCATAATAAAAAGCAATACTTACTAGAAGAGATACTTAGCTTCAAATTCAAGTAGCCTCGTTCTACAACAATATTTTTTACCAAATAAATCTCAAACCAACAACAATACAAAAATAGAGATCAAGGACACAAAAATGGAATTTAGGAGCTTCTTCAAAAACATACAAATCAATAAGAACAAAGTATGTATTTTAAAAGTGTAAGAGTGCAGGAAGAAAATATAGGGTAAAGGAAGCAATTGCCTTGTATTCCTCTACCCTTATGACTGCTTCTTCTTGCACCCCCATGTCTTCATCAGACACTTTCATAAATTTCAAAATTCCATAATTATCCTTCAGTAAAATGTTAAAAACATTCACATTGACAGTGGAGGTGTGGATGGCATTGGGTATTTCGGTTTGAGTAATTTGGTGCATTTATGGATTACATAATATAAACACACTTGTTTGTATAATATGCTTATGAGTTATGTAATCCGAAAGGTTTTTTTTTATGAAAAATTACCTTATGGATTGCCCAATCTGGAAGGTTTTTGTTTAATGGAAAAATACCTTATGGATTACCCCATTCATAAGGTTTTTTGTTTTATGGAAAAATACCTTATGGATTACCCAATCCATAAGATTTTTGTTTTATGGAAAATTACCTTATGAATTATCCAATTTAAAAGGTTTTTCTTTAATGGAAAAATACCTTTGGATTACCAAATCTTGGAGGTTTTTCGTTTTATGAAAAATTACCTTATGGATTAACCAATCCGAAAGGGATTTTTAATGGAAAACTACCTTTTGTATTAACCAATCTGAAAGGTTAATAGTATAGTCCATTTTTTTTAATGACATGATTCTTTAGATTTTAATGACATTTTTTCATTCATCAATCGTATGCAAGATTCACATATGTCGAACTACGTCTCTTTCAAACAATTCAAGTTCAGGTACAAAATTCACTAAGTTTTCCATATTGAATATCATATCTACTTCATGAGATTTTCTGAAAACAATTCAACCTCCATGTCCATACTTCAACAATCATTATTAAAATATAATTAACATTTTATTATGATATCAAGAATGTCATTAAAATCCAAAGAATTATGTCATTTAAAAAATGGATTGTACTATTAGCCTTCCAGATTGGTTAGTGCATAAGGTATTTTTTCATAAAAAAAAACCTTCCACATTGGGTAATCCATAAGATATTTTTTCATAAAAAAAAAAAAAACCTTCCAGATTGAGTAATCTATAAGATAATTTTCCAAAAAAAAAAAAAACCTTCCAAATTGGATAATCCATAAGATATTTTTCCATTAAAAAAAACCTTCCAGATTGAGAAATCCGTAAGGTAATTTTTTATAAAACAAAATCTTTCAGATTGCATAATGGATAAACATATTATACAAACAAGTACCTTTGTATTATGGAATCCAGAAATACACCGGATTACCCAAGCCGGAATACCCAATGCCACCACACCTCCACCGTCAATGTGAATGCTTTTAACTTTTTATTAATGAGTCATTATGGAATTTTAAAATTTATGGGGTGTCTGAAGAAGACATGGGGGTGCAGGAAAGAGCAGCCTACCCTTACATGATAATGGGCCAAAAATCGACAAGGCTTTTATAGATTTAGCAATGTTTTACAATTAACATAGGAACTTTTACTTTTTGTACTGTTCGCTTGATTTTGTTTGTAGTTGTTATATAAAAATATCGTTGACTGGAACTAGTTTCGTGTAATATAACTAACTTTTAATAAACTATGAAAATCATTTCCTATTATGTAATGTTTTGTATTACAGAAATGATTGTCGAAAAAAGATTAAATTTAAGAAACTAATTTATGTAAAATCTTCGAAAAAGTAGGTGTAAGGGTAAGAGAAAAGAGGAATCTTGTGAGAATGTAAAAAAAAGTAGGAGGTGTAGAGAGTGAAATCCTAGGAGTGTGAATAGCACGAGCCCTTTCGCTACATGTTAAATCCATATTAGCAATGGACCAAAAATGCCATTAAGTGGCCTGTGGAAGTTGTGTTGGTGCGTGCCTAGAATATTAATCTTTATCTTTTTTAGTCTCTAAAATTTTGAAATTCTTCAATTAATTTTTAGGCTTAGTTATAATTTGGCTTCTATTCTTTCTCAAAATTTTAATCTCTTAATTTTTAACAATTCTTAATTTTGATGGTGAATTTTAATTATCTATAATTTTATAACCTTTTAGTTCAATTATCGTAGTTTTTATTACATATTTAGATTAGGAAAAAATACATGATATTTATGATTTTTTTACATGATTGAAAAAAGTAATAGATACATAGACGACTTATTACTAAATTTAATTTGATACTGATTCAATATATTTCTTACAAATTGAAAATGGAATAAAAGTTATGGATAATTAAACTTAAGATATCAAAATTACATAAAAAGTAAAACCAAAATTAGAACATATTTTAGAAAAGTTATTCTGGTAAACGTATTTCACGTATATAATATGTTTTGGAAAGTTTATCGTAAAAAATTTGTTTCTAAAATATATTTCACAACTTCTGAAAATATATTTTGCAAATATTTCGAGAAAAAGTAATTTAAAAATCATTTTTAAAAAAGATAAAACACTTTTTTCTAAAATAGATGGGGAGCATAGGAAAAATTATTGGGGTGAAGTCCATGTATTTCATACCTCAAAAGATTGAAAGGGGTCCTAGTATTCGTTTTTTTTTCATTGTGTTTTCACTTTGTTTATAAACATTTTTTTTCTCCATCACTATTCAACTTGAAAATGTAAATAATTAATGAGTACTTTTGAGTTGAGAGATTTTCCGTATTTTAGATGAGATTCTAACTCTCCCTAAATTAATTAACTAATTATATATATATATATATATATAATATAATCTATTTTAATATTTATAATTGTAGTTGAATTTGGTAAATATTTAATTCTCACAATTTGAAAGGTTTTAAAAACAATTTCTGTAGTCATTTATTAATGAAGTGACATATATCTTAATATGGAAGTAGAAATGTGTTCATACATGTCATTTCTTAACAACAGTTAATGTGACATTATTAAATATATGTCACTTTATAAAAAAAAAACTTTATATAGTGTTATTATATTTACTAATGAGTTGACGTATAGCTAAATATTGATGTTGATATGTCACTTCTTAGCTTTAATGAAAACATATGTCATTTCTTTATAATTATTAAATGTGACAAAATTAAATGTATCCCATTTTTTAAAAAAGATTAACTTTATAAAGGTTTAAACTATAAAAAGAATACTTGTTTAACATTTTCAAAATGCTTATAATGATTAAAACTATAAGAAAAATTCTTTTTAAGAATAAAATCAAACTTAACAATATTAAAAATTGAAAGCGTATTTGAATATTTTTATTGGCCATGAATAAAGATGAAAATATGTTAAATTGATTTTTTTTATTCCAGTTAAATCATTCTTTTTAAATGGTCAAATTTAAAGCTTGAGTAAGTTAGAAATTTGAACTTGACCTATGACCCTGTTCATAATTTTGTTTATCAAATTTCTCTTTAAATAATTGATATGATATTTAATATACTCGTGTTGAAAATAGTAAAGTAAAATTGTAACAATAAAATACTTTGATATCATAAAAATGAATTAAAATTGAAAAATAAAATATTTCATAACGAAATCCGAAAGTCATTATTCGGTAAATGTTAGAGATGTTGGGAATGAACTATTGTTGGAGATCCCACATCGACTAGAGATAAGGACATTTCATAATATATAAATGGGTGCAAACCTCACCCCATTGAGCCGGTTTTATGGGGTTGAGTTAGGCTTAAAGTCCACTTCGTAATATGGTATCAGAGCCATTTCGAGCCTATCCTAGCGAGTGTTTGTTGGGCCTATCGTGCCACCCGCTATCGAGCCGCTATCGGACCACCCAAAATATATAGTCCCATGCACGAGCTTCTATCTATCACTCTCAGAGTGAGGGGGGTGTGTTGGAGATCCCACATCGACTAGAGATGAGAGCCTTTCATAGTATATAAGTGGGTGCAAACCTCAACCCTATGAGCCGGTTTTATGGGGTTGAGTTAGGCTTAAAGTCCACTTTCTGTAATATGGTATCAGAGCCATTTCGAGCCTATCCTAGCGAGTGTTTGAGTTGGGCCTATCATGCCACCCGCTATCGGGCCGCTATCGGACCACCCAAAATATATAGTCCCACGCACGAGTTGGCAGTCTCGGCGTGAGGGGGGTGTGTTGGAGATCCCACATCGACTAGAGATTAGAGCCTTTCATTGTATATAAGTGGGTGCAAACCTCAATCCTATGAGCCGGTTTTATGGGTTGAGTTAGGCTTAAAGTCCACTTTCTTAACATGGTATCAGAGCCATTTCGAGCCTATCCTAGCGAGTGTTTGTGTTGGGCCTATCGTGCCACCCGCTATCGGACCACCCATAATATATAGTCCCATGCACGAGCTTCTATCTATCACTCTCGACATGAAGGGGGTGTGTTGGAGATCCCACATCAACTAGAGATAAGGACATTTCATAATATATATAAATGGGTGCAAACCTCACCCCATTGAGCCGGTTTTATGGGGTTGAGTTAGGCTTAAAGTCCACTTCGTAATAACTATATTAAATGTGTAATTTGATTCCTCTACTGATAAAAATATAATTTTTAAAGTAGATATAAAGTTTAAATAATTTTTATATTTTCAAAATATTTTTTATTTCATTTTAAGTGTAATATTTCTATTTTTATCTATATTTGCTAATATATTATGCATGCAATATCTAATTAACATATAAACATATACTACTTTTTTATATTCGTATCTCAGAAAGATATTTCTCTTCATAGGAATTTAATATATACACAAAAGTCTACACAAAAGTCTACAAAAAAAACATTCAAAAATAAAACATTTATTTCTATGGTTGCTCATTAAGGAGTTCTATCACTTACAACTTCATCTACTCTCTTGTAAATTAACACGATCATCAAATATTTAAAGAAAACAAACACAAAACAAAACACATGGTAAGCTAGTTATTTTTTAGAATTCTAATATAAATTTTATTTTTAAAAACACACATAATTCTTCAAATTCTCATAATTTTCACAAAGTCATCAAGTGTCTATCACATTAATCATCCACACTATTCCTGTTATATTTCTACTGACTCACATACTCAGACACTTGACTCTACTTCCGGAAGACTCGTGTATTGAAATTAACATCCAGAGACATGCACTTGTCATACTACTCACTGTGAATCCACACAGTCATGCGCATAATCAATCTCAATATCTCATAATCTCATATGATAAGGTAAATCCATTTGATCTACTCTGATCAATTCCTTCAAACCTTAGACTTAGCCAAATGAATCTCCTTCGACTCTCACCAACTGAATAACTTCATCTATGTGATTCCATTATATCAGTAGAGTCAGGATCGTCTCGTTCACAAGACACTCACAAATCAATACACCTTAATAACAATCTCAACACGATATTTCCTTTCTTAAAAATACTATGTCTTGATCACACTTTCACCTCATTACATGGAGATACACTTGGCCTGATGAATTTTTTCCCCAACAAATCTTCAACTTGCTTCTTTAGTTCAATCCACTCGGGTGGAGTCATTCTATAAGATCCCATTGACACTGGTCCAACTTCAGGTACTATATCAATGGAGAATTTCACTTCTCTCTTAGGAGGTAATCCAGGTATTCCTTCTGGAATTACATCCACAAATTCCTTCATCACAGGTATACTACTCATTTCATCTTTATTCTTAGCTTCCATCTAAGCTAAGATTATAAAACAACTTTATCCTTTCTTCATTTCATACCACACTTGTTTAGTAGACATAGATTCTGACTCATTGGAATTTGGAAACATTATCTTCTGTTGAGCACAACCTTTGAGAATGTGATCGACAGATAGCCAATCCATACTTGGAATAACATCCAATTCATCTCCTACATACTTGACATAAAGGAGTGTGTCGATTCTGAATCACACAATGATTTCAAATCCAAATCAACTAAACAACATCCATTATGTGTGAAACTTTTGCTCTTATCCAAGTAATTCCTCTGTCTACTACTTTTCAAACAAATTCTTTGTATAACTGTAACCTAACATAATTAGGATATCTCATTTTTCTTCTTTCCCAAAATCATTGATACTTCTCAAGATGATATAATCAACTTGTAAACTTATTTCTCCACCAAATCTCAAATTTCCTTTTAAGCTTTGCTGTTCAGCTAGAGTCATCTTATATTGTACTATCGACATTAACATCTTCTAAGCTCCAGATCAAAGAAAATTCCTACTTTCATCTTGGAACTTAACTTTGGTACTCCCTATAGAAACACATGCTTAAATCTTTAAACCTTCAACATACTGCTTATTTACTCTTCATAACTTATATCTATCTGAAACTAAACCATGACACAACTAAATCCATTTTATTTTCTCATAATACTTATAATATAAGTACTTCACCAAAACAATTATTGATGTAAAACTGTTAATCTAAAACACAATTTTCAATTAAATAAATCTACACTTAATAAAATGAAATATTCCAAACAAGATTTAAATACATGCTCAGCATCAAATTTTTAGAATTAAGATAGAAAATCATCTTGATTCAGTTATGAGTGTGCATCATCACCACTATATCAAGATCCTTTCATTCTTAATAATAAAAAAATTATTTAGAACATACATTTAACTAGAGCACACTCAAGATTTCAAAAATCATTTTAATCATTTAAAAAAAGAAACAATCTGAAAAAATTTCATTATATTTTTAATTTAGAATCAAACAATTATCTATAAGCAGAAGAAACACAATTAACCCACTACCCTCAGGTCATCCTAAGGATAAACTGCTCTGATACCAAATGTAACATTCCTATTTTTACCCAAATTTGCTAATATATTATGCATGCAATATCTAATTAACATATAAACATATACTACTTTCTCGTATTTGTATCTCAAAAAGATATCCCTCTTCATAGGGATTTAATATATACACAAAAGTCTACAAATAAAACATTCAAAATAAAACATTTGTTCCTCTGACTGCTCATTGAGGAGCTCTATCACCTACAACTCCATCTGCTCCCATGTAAATTAACACGATCATCACATATTTAAAGAAAGCAAACACAAAACAAAACAAAGGATAAACTAGCTATTTTTTAGAATTCTAATATAAATTTTATTTTTAAAAACACACATAATTCATCAAATTCACATAATTTTCACAAAGTCATTAAGTGTCTATCACATTTATCATCCACATTATTCCTATTAGATTTCTACTGACTCACATACTCAGACACTCGACTCTACTTTGGGAAGACTCGTGTATTGAAATTAGCATTCAGAGATTTGCACCTGTCATACTACTCATTATGAATCCACATAATCAATCTCAATATCTCATCATTTCATCATCTCATATGATAGGGTAAGTCTGTTTAATCTGCTCTGATCAGTTCCTTCAAACCTCAGACTTAGGCAAATGAACCTCCTTCGACTCTCACCAACTGAATAACTTCATCTATGTGATTCCATTATATCAGTAGAGTCAGGATCGTCTCATTCACAGGACACTCACAAATCAATACACCTTAATAACAATCTCAACACGGTATTTCCTTTTCTGAAAATACTATGTCTTCATCACACTTTCACCTCATTACATACATCATTTAACACATCCATGCACCATTCACCATTCAATCACATCATATTTTAAACATTCTAAACAACCCAAATACATCTCAAAATTCACTTAAACACAAAACTAAGTTCCAAATATATTCTCTCTAAATCAATCATCATCTAAAATCAAATAACCACTTCTCATCAAACAACTCATTTAAGTAATTCAACAAAATATTCAAAAATAGTTCAACTCATTTATATTATCATTAAAACATTTTCAATTCTCAATCACAAACACTTTCAACAACTTATTCGCTTTAAAATCAATATAAAATATTCAAAATCAACCATTTCAGTCAATATATTACTTTACTATTCAAAAGAGAGAATCCTATAAACAAAAATGGGAACTGGTGACCACGTCACCCCCACATCTAGTTCTTCTAACCTAGAGTTCTATTTTAAAAAAAAATAAAACTAGTTTCCCTTACCTGAACTTGAGCAGATGATCCCTAAGAGCTCTAAACTACAAAAAGTTCAAGGGTAGCCTAACCTACACCACAAAATCCTATAAAAAAATCTAACTATACCACTAGGACTCTAAGCTAACAGAGACTATTTTTATAGATAAAAGCATCACATGCAAGCTTAAACTAAAGACAAACCTAACCAAATGATGTGAGTTGATTTTAGATTTATCCATTTTAGATGTGACACTTTACTTAGGATTGAGGTTTTAAGCAATTACATGGTGAGAACCCAAAGAAGATTGCCACTGAACACGAACTTAACCAAATGGTTAAGGAAGTGTGAAGGTTCACTTCTAGGGGGCAGAGGAAAAATACAAGTATATGATGATTGATGATGAAGGGCAGAAATTAAATGAACATGGAAGGAAACATAAAAGCATGTTGGAAACCGAATTGACAATGGAGGAAAAATAAGAACATATGAACACAAAGATAAATGGAGTAATGAAAAAATGGAAGAGATGAAGGAAGGAAATGCTTATGTGGTGAAAGAGAGTTGGACATGCCACTTGGAGTGTGGCTTTCCTCCAAGATAAGTGTTGATGGTCGCCACTTGAGAGTTCTCCAATCACTCAAGATGAGACCTAATGCTAAGAGGAAACAAGCCTCGCAAACACCTCACACAAATTGTACAGAGTAACTTTTCTATTCAAATTCAACATGAAAATACAAGGAGTATGGCACCCTATAGGAATGGGTGCCTTGGAAAACAAGATGAGCAAGGATAGGATGGTAAATGTGTGAGGGGCTTCCTTTAAGGTTTGATTAAGTCAAAAACGCACCCTAGGCTTAATGTTCTAGAAACTAGGTCAACTTTCCTTCCTAAAGGGCTAGAAACAAGCTAAAATGATAACTACACCCCCTATTATGCTAAAGGTACCTTATTCTAGCCTATCTTGTTATTTGGACCCCTAAAGTGAGCCCAATTTATTTACAACTTGTTTTATTCTTAAAAAGACCAGAAGGAAGAACATTTGGTGTTCTGGTCTTTGCCCATTTCTCCTTCTGGTGAGGTCTGCTAGATCCTTGGTGGGGTCTTCACTTGAAAGTTTAGGTGACTTCTCTTAGTGTGAATGGTAATTTGAGTTCTTGGTCATCTCCTTCTTGGCTTGGATTGTATCATGCCCTAAGTTTGAGAGAATTCGACCTCGAATTTAGAACTCTTGCAAATAACATAGTTAGTTTGTTCACATATAAAAGAGTGCAAGGTGTGGGAAGTGAAACAAACTTATTTTCTTTGAGCTTGGGGAGTTCAAAAGGGCAAGCTCTTTGTACAAGCCATGTTGTGAAAGAATATTTGGGGATGAAAGGGCTTCGTGATAAAAATCCTCTGAAAAGGTGAGAACCCTTAAGAGGTGTTTGATGTTCATCCCAAAATTTCTTTGTCCAAGATGTCAAGTAATTAGTTTTATTTGGTAATGAAAAAGATAAGGAAGAATGACACCTTGGAGGTGCAGTTTGTAGCAGGCACGAGTCAACATGATTGATTTAGTTGTGTAAGATGATATGTTGTGACTCGGTTTATCTTTTCTTTCTTTCTCTTTTTCATTTTCTCTTTTATTTTTCATTTTTATTTAGTCCTCATGGACCTCTTTTGGTGAGAGAGATTTTAGTGTGACCTTATGCGCATGGAAGGTAAAAGAGATTTTGTTGGTAAGGCAATCATGTAAAGTTTTCCTATCAAATTGCCATGGCTACCTAAAAGAATATGTGTGGCTTCCATAAGTACAACATCACAGAAGACCTCATCCTTGTATTTACCAATTGAGAAGGCTATGAGGACTTGTTTATTTACTATTATTTCCCCCTCTTCACTTAGCCATTGGAGCTTGTAGGGCTTTGCATGAGAGATGGTGGGTAACCCAAGCTTGTCCAACACTCTTGTGCTTGTCACATTTGTACAACTACCTTCATCCACAATTAAGGAACACAACTTGTCATTAATGAGGCACCTAGTGTGAAAAATGTTTTCTCTTTGACTTTTATCAAGAGGTTGTTGGACTTGGCCAAGCATGTGCCTCACTACTAACAAGTCTCCCTCACATGGAATTTCATACTCTTCCTCACTTTGGTTCCTACAAAAGGTAGGGGACCTAGACCTGTGAGAGTTATGATCACTCATGACAACCCCCTCTTTAACCATCATATTTCTCTTAGAAGGACAATTGGCTGAAATATGCCCAAAACCTAGACACTTAAAACATTTTTTACTTGAGGTTTTGGTGGGTGACTTAGGTGTAGAAGTGGAGGGTTTAGAATTTCTAGGATTTTAAGTGGAATCTTTCACAAAATTTGAAGGAAAAGTTTTTGAAGAAACTTTGTTTTTGTCTTTCCAAGATGATTTGTAGAAGTCATCATTATGAGTGGTTTTGAAATGAGTTTTCTTTGAAAGTTGAGATTCAACCTTGATGGTTAGGTGAACCAATTTTTCCAATGAGGAATACTCATAAAGTTCTACCACATCTTAGATTTCTCTCCTTAATCCACTTACAAATCTAACTATTTTATACTCCTCACTTTCATGCCTGTCAATTTTAGTTAAAGTAGTTTCAAGATCTTTAAAGTACTCATCTACACTTCTAGGTCCTTCTTGAAGCCGTTGGAGCTTCAACAAGAGTTCTTTCCTATAATGAGGAGGAACAAATGGTGCGCACATGCATAATTTTAAATCTTCCCAAAAGACCACGATTGGCCTCTTGTTTAGACCAATGTCCATTACAACTTTATGCCACCATTGTATGGCATAGTCTAAAAATTCTAGGCAAGCTAACCTAACTTTTTGGTCTTCTTGGATCTCATACACATTGAAAATTGTTGAACAAGATGCTTTGATATCTCCAAATCCAAGTGGAAAGCTTGAAGACCTTGCTGCTATTGTGTGTGTGTTTAGTTGTTTGAAACTTGTTAATTCACTCCTTAAGATGATCCAAGCTCAATTGAATCTTTAACATTTTGAAAAGATGGGTTTTCTAAAAGGAAGTGAAATTTCAACAAGTTGAAATTTCAAATCAACAGGTTGTTTGATACTTAGTGGATTTCAAAATGATTTGGAAAAGCTTTTTCTTTGCCTTTGCTGTCAAACAAATTTCAACAGGTTGTTTGACACGTAATGAATTTCAAAATGATTTGGAAAAGCTTTGTCTTTGCCTTTGCTTTCAAACAAAATTTCAACAGGTTGAAATTTCGAAACAACAGGTTGTTTGACACTTAGTGGATTTTAATGCTGTCAGAAAAAAATCAATCGATTATTTCGAAAAATCAACCGATTGTTTTGTTGAAAAACCTTAACACAATTCTGTTAAGTGGTTTTTCTGTTTTAAATTATAACAACAGCTTTTGGGCTTTTGTTGTAATTATTTTAACCATTTGATTGAAAGATAAAAAGGTGGTTTTACGCTCCTATGCATCAACTAAGTGAGAGATCAATCAAAAAACAGTTTTCAAGTTTTCAAAAAGCTTTTGGATCATCTAAAGTGTGGAATAGGATTGGGTCTTGTATTCTGATCTTTGATCTTGTGATTTACCCAAGTGTATTCTAATCCCTTCCTTCTTGATAATTGTATTTTTGTACTGGTGTTGCCAAGAAGTGTTGTGTGTTCTTTTGGGGATCAAGATCAACATTCTTGGTGTGGTTTTTCCCAAGGAGTTGGTGTGTGTTCTTGAGGGGTTCAAGATTATCACTCTTGGTGTGTGCAGCTTGTAATCTAGGGTTGATTAGATAGTGAATTCTCAGTGGTTTCTGAGGACTGAAAGTAGCTCAGGTGTTGAGTGAACCAGTATAAAAATTATGTGTTAATCTCTCTATCCTTACACTCTTTAAATTGCTTTAAATCTGTTTTATAAACTGCTGATAAAAACAACCGGTTGTTTTGTTAAAACAACAGGTTGATTTTCTGTATCAAGCTTAAAAACGGTTTTATATTTGGCTAGACAAATTTCCATGGATTAATTCTTCATAGCCTTTCACACTACCTTCAATACTTGAGAAAATCTTTCAAAAATAATTCACTCCCCTATTGTTTTAGCCCATTAATTGTAACAAAAATTTGTTCTACCTTTGCTTCCCATCCTAGATATACATTAGGATCACTTTCCCCATTAAAACTTGGCAATTTAATAAAAGGGAAAGAGGGCTTGGATGGTTGATGTGGGTTGTGCCTTTCATCATATTGGTGCATCCTCCACTCTTGCTCTTCTTCTTGGCTACCATAACGGGAGTAACTCCTTGAGGTTCTCCTTTGATCCCACCTCCTTCCTCTTGGTTGTCTAAGTTTGTGCCGTTTCAGGCCTTTGCAATCTCTCTTCCAATTGTCGCATGTCTTCTTCTTTTGGGGCTAATGCTCTTTTGGTTGCCGCAAGCTCACCCATAAGAAAGGCCTTTTGGGGAGATTGAGGTTTGGATGATTCCCTGAAGAAAGATTAGCCATAAAAAATTGCACAAAGAGAATCAACAATTAGTAATAACTCTCTCCTCACTTGTGTCACTCTTTTGTGTAGCAAAAAAGATAATTGTGTTAGAATGTATGGCCTTAAAGGAAAGGGAGAATGAATTGTTTAAAGGGAGTTTTCGCAAACTTTTTAAGCTAGAATGAAATTCTTTGCAAGAAACCAGATTAGGAATTCAGTTAGCCAAGAAACAAAGCTCAAAACAGCAAAGCACCAGAAAAACAATCGGTTGTTTATACCAGTAAAAATAACAGCAGCTGAATTTAAAGAGTTTAAGGAAGAGAGAGATACACAAACAGTTTATACTGGTTCACTCTTAAACCAAGAGCTACATCCAGTTTTCCAGAAACCACTGGGAATCCACTGAGTAATCAAAACCAGATTACATACACACACCACCAAAGAAGTGGCCTTGATCCCCTCAAGAAACACACTTCCTTTGGCTCAGCAGACACACCAAGAATGTTGATCTTGACAACCTCAAGAGCACACAACCCTTCTTGGCTTTACAACACCAGAATGTGCAAAGTATTCAGAACGAATTACACTTATAACAGAATGAACTGAAATCGATACAGATGTAATCTTATTCCACTCTCTCTTGATAAACCAAAGCTCAAAGGTGAAAACTCAAATCTTGAAAGCAATCTGTGAAAAACTCAAATTTGTTTTTCTATCTTAATTGTTTGTTATAAAACATTAACAAACTATTTATAGCTTTCAAATCTTGGTCAAAGCATTTAAAACAGGAGCGTATTCAGTTTGAAAATCATTTAAAGCACACTTAACTAACAAAACAGATTTTGTTAAGATTTTCAAACAAAAAATCGATTGATTTCACGAAACAATCGATTGTTTTGGTTTGACAGCAAGTCAACCAACCAAAACAGTTTTCAACATTTTCAAAAACACCTAAGTGCAAAACAATCGGTTGTTTCGACAAAACAATATGTTGTTTTTCACTTAGTTTGAAAAACACTTTAACCTTAAAATATTTGAAAACACTTAAGCTTTAGATTCAACAAGGAGTGAATTACAAAGATAACTACCCAGATCCTACTCTAAAAACGCAGCAACTCCAAGCAACTTCAGCCTTCCATCAAACGCTATGATTTGGATTCTTCAAAGCTTTTGATCACACTTGATTCAACAAATTGAACAAAGCACTGAAAAAGAAATTTCTCTCAACAAAGGTCTATCTTGGTGTTGCAGGCTCTCAAATGAAAAAGGACAAAGCCCTTAACACTTGATCTCAAAAGAACCACAACAAAACTAAAGAATTTTAAAAGACAAACAAGAAAAGCTCAAAACAAAAAAGCTAAACCAAGTTAGAAAAAGAGATTATAACAAAACTTTTAAGAAAGACAAGCAAGAAAAGCACACAAAAAGACTCTAAGGCACTTACTAAACCTTTAACAATGAAGTTTTCTTTTCTTTAGAAATTGTCAAAGCAAAAGGATAAAAATTCCACAAGGTTGAAATCAATTTGCCAAATAAAATGAATCCACTATTTTGGGAAATGTTGACTTGAAAAGATTGGAACAAACAATATGCATACCTTCTCTTTTTTTTTATACTTGTTTTTGGTTTATGGAAATAAGATGTCCATAATTTTTGTCATGCATATTTTCATTTACCTCCAATCATCACAAAAAGAGTTTGGGATTCAAATTAAATGAACACTTGAAAACTATGTTTGGAACTTAAATCAACTTCTACTTAAACAAATTCTAGTTACTTTTATACCTTCACAGTTAAAAGAAAGTAAGTAGAAGCAATTAAGGACTCCTAGAAACACTAAGAACATATGACTCAAGCAAAAAGAGTAAAAACAGAAATGGACATAACATAAACATTCAAAAGCAAAAAAGAGGTGCTAATGAATAATTGCTTAAAAGTAAAGACAAGAAAGTAAAGGCTAAATTTAAATTTGCTTGAATGTAAAGGCAAGAATTTAAATTTGCTTGAATGTAAAGGCAAGAATTTAAAGGTGCAAGAAAAGTAAAGTGTCCAATCAACTCAAAGCTAATATGCTCAAAAAACCAAAGCTCTGAATACAACATGATGTGAGTTGATTTTAGATTTATCTCTTTTAGATGTGACACTTTACTTAGGATTGAGGCTTTTAGCAATTATATGGTGAGAGCCCAAAGAAGATTCTCATTGGATACGAACTTAATCAAGTGGTTAAGTAAGTGTGAAGGTTCACTTCTAGAATGGTGATTGATGATGAAGGACAAAAATTAAATTAACATGGAAGGAAACATAAAAGCATGATGGAAACCGAATTGACAATGGAGGAAAAATAAGAAAACAAGAACACAAAGATAAATGGAGTCTGCCACTTGGAGTGTGGTTTTCCTCCAAGATAAGTGTTGATGGTCGCCACTTGAGAGCTCTCCAATCACTCAAGATGAGACCTAATGCTAAGAGGAAGCAAGCCTCACAAACACCTCGCACAAATTGTGCAGAGTAACTTTTCTATTCAAATTCAACATGAAAATACAAGTAGTATGACACCCTATTTATAGGAATGGGTGCCTTGGAAAACAAGATGGGAAATGATAGGATGGTAAATGTGTGAGGGGTTGCCTTTAGGGTTTGACTGAGTCAAAAACACACCCTAGGCTTAATGTTCTAGAAACTAGGTCAACTTTCCTTCGTAAAGGGCTAGAAACAAGCTAAAATGATAACTACACCCCTTATTATGCTAAAGGTACCTTATTCTAGCCTATCTTGCTATTTGGACCCCTAAAATGAGCCCAATTTATTTACAACTTGTTTTATTCTTAAGAAGACCAGAAGGAAGAACATTTGATGTTCTGGTCTTTGCCCATTTCTCCTTCTAGTGAGGTCTGTTAGATCCTTGGTGGGGTATTCACTTGAAAGTTTAGATAACTTCTCATAGTGTGAATGGTAATTTGAATTCGTGGTCATCTCCTTCTTGGCTTGGATTATATCACTAGATCAAAACTAACTCAAAGGAAAATGAGCCAAGAAGGAACTTACTCTATCTGAGATTTTGATCGAGCAATATCGTAGAGTTCACTGCCAAGAGTCTAATGGTAGACTCTGATTGTCAAACTGATAAACGAGGAGGTAAGAATCTTAGAGAGAAGAGACAGGAAAGGAGAAAGGGAATAAAAAATGAACTTACTCTATCAAAGATTCTGATCCAGCAATCTTGTAGTCTTCGCTGCTAGGAGAGTAATGACGTACTCTAATCGTCAAACTGATGTGCGAGGAAGTCAGAATCGTAGAGAGAAGACAGAGGAAAATAAAATGGAGTTTTTAGAGAGATGATGGTTCTTTTAAAATGAAACTTGAATAACTAAATTTCTATTTACATGCTCTTTTAAATTTAATAATAAAATATTCAGGTGTCATTTTATTTATACCACTTCTGCTCTAAAACATTTTTCTCAAAACGAAATCTGAAAGTCATTATGCAGTAAATGTTAAAGATGTTGGGAATGAACTATATTAAACATGTAATTTGATTCCTCTACTAATAAAAATATAATTTTTATAATAGATAAAAAGTTTAAATAATTTTTATATCTTCAAAATATCATTTATTTTCCCTAATATTTATTTTAAACTAACTATCTAATATAATAAACATTTTTATTTATGTCTATCATATCACTTATGTTGAGTTTATTGTCTACATTATCCTAAACATTAATAAATTATATACATCGAATGCCTAATGTTATTTTTACTATCATGATATATTACTGTTCTCGCTGGCTGACCCGGGTCGGACCTTGGTGGTGGACTCCGGGATGACTTTTCTTTTGTGTTGCTACTTTGGGATGCTAATGATTCACAGTGAGGGGATCTCCACTTATTGATTACACTCCAACGATCAAGTCAATGAGAGCATATATGATGTGATTCCACTAGCCATATAGAGAATGATTCTTGACATTCTTAGGAATCACCTTGAGCTGGACATTATTTAGGCACTTTTCTTAGAGTTGGATCAATGTTCTAAGACAAGAACTCACCAAAAACTAGTACCAAATCCCAAACTCATTTGGATGTTCCACATATTGTCAAATTGAACCAAAAGAAAAGGAGGAAAGGCAAAAACACTAATTAACAAAACAAAACAACAAGGTACCGAATCAAAATGCTGGAATTGAAGAAGAAAAGATGAAGAACAGCCAAGAACACAAATGAACCATAGCTACACATTAACAAGCTGAAATTGCCGAACCAAAACAACTAGGAAACAAGCTAAGACAAGGAAATTAACAAGAGAAGAAAGGAAGGAGAAGAGAATGCTCATGAAGATGGAAGAATGATGAATGATCTCGCCACTAGAAGTGTGGTTGCTCCTAGATGAGAGTGTTGTCGCCACTTGAGGACACCATGGATCCTTCAAGATAAGACTAGAGAAGAAGGCTCAAAAGCTCTCCAATGCTCACTCCAATTTTGAGTATAGTTTCTTTAGATAAATTCCAATCTGAATTGTACAAGCTAAGCACCTTTATTTATAGCCTAGAGGTGCTGAAAAATAGGTGGGAAAATTCAAATAAACTCATTTGAAATTCCCACCAAAAACAAGTCACATGGGAGGTGTGACCTTTTTCTACTATGACACCTCCTAAAAACTACACCTACACCACTCTCCTAAGTCACATGGACAATGTGACTTTATTTTACATTTTTCACACTCCTTTATTTAATAACCACACCTCCTAAAACTATACAAGAGTGTTTCAAAGCTTGGCCTTGCCCCTCATGGGATGGACTTGGGCTCTTTGGGCTTTGGCCTTCTTGGGCTTGGGCTTGGGTCTCATCTTTATTTTATGTCTTCTTTTAATTTTGAGAAGACTAGAAGGAAGAACTTCAAATGTGAGGGTGGATGTCCTCTTTCTCCATTAATAAAAGCCTCCTTTATTTGATTCTCATCAATATAACTATCAAAATCTGAATATAAAATAACTGTATGAGTGTAGTCTCTCCATATTTCAACTTACCTTTCTCAGGGTCTCGAGCCCCTTTATAGTATTTATAGACCTCCCTTCAGGAGTTTAACAACATAAAGATATTCTGTTAATATATCCCCTTTATTTTAAGGGTGCGGGTAGAGCATTATCTCTAACTGTTTTTTCTCATTAAATCTTAGAGTAATATTCATGCCTAGCTAATTCAGTTATTCCTTCTGTTGTTTTTACTTTAAATATCTTTTTAATATGGTTGTTAGTTGTTTGGGCCCACCTTTTACTGTATCATTGGGCTTACAATTTATCTTAGACCGAGCCAAGTATTTTCCCTGTATTGACCTGACCAACCAAGATAACACACTTAAGTGCTCGGGACAAGCTCCGAGCACGTCCGACCAGTACACAGTACCTGCACCTGTTTTGACAAAACATTTGCCTCAGAATGTAGCTGGCACACGATTTCCGAAGCGTCTCTTGAGAAGACGTTTCACCATACTAATTATGGTGCGTACACGTCGCATGGCATCAACAATGAAGAAACTTTTCCGTTTTTACTTCCCCTTTTTCAAAATAATAACCCTTCCCTCTCTTATTTCATGACTCTCGTTCTCTCTTCCTCGAGCAGAATTACCAAAGAACACACACCTTTCTTCCTTTCACGATACCACCTCATCCCACCACTAGCGCTAGAAGGAGGGCTCTTAGTTCTAAATTTTATGAACCATGTTTTATTTGTACCTTATTTATCATTTTAATTGTTCGCTAAAATGTGTATTTAACATTTGAACTCATACAATCCTAAGAGTGTTTATCATTTTCTATAACATAAGCTCACGGTATGCCTTATTAGGGCGTTAACAAACTTACCTATGACATATAAATACATGCAAAAATACTTTGCCAAAAAAATTGACTTCGCATACTAAATGCAGCATAACTAACATAATACGACTTTATTAACCTGAGTATGATGAAACGTATAAAGCGAAGAAAATAGGTCTTAACGAACAAGTTAAACCTTTGATGGTTGGCACCCTTCTAGGTCGACCGAACCACTTGTTGCTTCAACTTAACCTGTACCATTGTTTATCTTGACATTTATAACAACATCATGCCAAGCAATCTTACCTTATGGCTCAACTGAAATGGTATGTCGTCATCATTATCAAGATAGTCAGGACTCATGCTCGGCCAAGCAATGAGCGTTGATGGTATTTTTCCCCGAGTTCGGTTGTCTTACAATGAGATCACTACGTCTGTTTCGAGTTAATTCATCTCACAGGGCACCTATACTCAGGTAACTATGTCTGTTCCAAGTTAATTCATCTCACAGGGCGCCTATACTCGGGTAACTATGTTTTTTCTTTGTTAATTTATCTCACAGGGCGCCTATACTCGGATAATTATGTATGTTCTGAGTTAGGTGTCTTACCATGTGCCTGCTCGGGTAACTACATCTTTTCCGGGTGAATTCATCTCACAAGGCGCATATACTTAGGTAACTATGTCTTTTCCGAGTTAGGTCGTCTTACCATGTGACTGCTCGGATAACTACACTCGTTCAAGTCAATTTATCTCATAAGGCACCTATACTTGGGTAACTACGTTTGTTCTGAGTTAGGTTGTCTTACCATGTACCATCTTGGGTACCTATATTGTATGAATGTATGCACAAATGCTTTGCCATACAAAATGGCTTCACATTTTAGACACAGCGTGACTAACATAGTATGATGTGGTTAGCCCACACGGGTCGTCTTACAATGTGATTACTACATCTGCCCTAGGTTAACTCACCTCACACAACACCTACTCGGATAGCTGCATCTATTCTGAGCTAGGTCGTCTTACCATGTGCTAGTTTGGATGACCACACATTTTCCAAGTCAATTCGCCTCACAAGGCGCCTATACTTGGATAACTTTGTCTATTCTGAGTTAGGTCGTCTTACCATGTGTCTACTTAGATAACTACATTTGTTCCAAGTTAGTTTACCTCTAAGGATAACATAAAATAATAACAGAACAACCACATACCAGCAGGCACCATCTTAGGCGCCAACAACAGGGAGATATTATACTTACGTGGGCACCTTACTCATGGTGCAACGTTATCCTTTACCATGCATGCAACTTCACCACTATGTGCCCTAGAACACACATACTTAGGTTAAAAGAAACATTTACTTGACCTAGACACCACTATACTATACATACCCCTAGGTTTAAAAATACCCTTTACTAGTAGCCTTATACTAACGTATAAAAAGGTTATTGTAATTATGCCCTTAGTGGGCTTATTGACAAAATTGGGCCAAACCCCTAACCCACTTTATAGGCCCAACAGCCGAGCTGATCTGCCTACTCCATGCACCGAGTTCCGACCACTAAGCACTAAGCCCTGAGCGCTCTGTCCAGTACAATAACAGATTTAAATAATAATAGTTATGTTTCTTATTTTCATGAATCTCAACAGATTTAAATGATAATGATCATTTATGTCACGGTAATTAGCGGGATCAGTTTTACCAGCCTCCATGATTTGTTGCAAGGTTGGGGCCTCGCCTCCTTCAAATCCTTGCGTTCCTTACCTTGTATTCCTCACCATGTCAGATTGCTCAGCTATAAACGTAGGTGGGATCAGTTTTTACCAAGCCCCACGGTGGGCGCCAAATGTTCTCGCTGGCTGACCTGGGTCGGACCTTGGTGGTGGACTCTGTGATGACTTTTCTTTTTTCATGCTGCTTTGGGATGCAAATGATTCATAGTGAGAGGAGTTTCACCTGTTGATTACACTCTAACGATCAAGTCAGTGAGAGCATATAACTATCAAAATCTGAATATAAAATAACAGTATGAGTGTAGTCTTTCCAAATTTCAACTTACCTTTCTCAAGGTCTCGAGCCCCTTTTATAGTATTCGTAGACCTCCCTTCATGAGTTTAACAACATAAAGAGCATTATCTCTAACTATTTATTTTCATTAAATCTCAGAGTAATATTCGTGCCTAGCTAATTCAGTTATTCCTTATAATGTTTTTACTTTAATTATCCTTTTAATATGGGCTTCTAGCTATTTGGGCTGACCTCTTAATGTATCATTGGGCTTATCATTTATCTTAGACTGAGCTAAGTATTTCCCCATATTGACCTGACCAGCCAAGATAAATAAATATATATTTAAAAAATTAATTCAATTTTTTTTAATTTATCAGATAATCTTTTTAATTATTACTCAAAATAAAAATTAATTAAAGAAATTAAACTTATTAAACATCAAATAGTTTATATATTCACAAAGGTTTTTTTATGTTAATGCCTTCAATAGTTTCATTAATAAATTGAAAATCATCCATATTATTATTTAACTTGAGAAAATATTAAAAGAAAATATAATTATATATTATATACTTTACTTATTTAGTTTTTAGATATTATAAATATTATATATTAATTTATTTATTTGGTTTTCTGCTTATCTTATTAATATGTTTGTTATTATATATCATTTTCATTTTTCTGTAATTAAATATTTATTTTAATGAATTATTTCATATTTTTCTCTTTAATATATAATAAAATAATATTACTATATATATATATATATATATATGTGTGTGTGTGTATTAAACAATCAAATATAACTACATGCTTAAATTGATTTGTTTAAACAAAGCCTTAAACGAATATTTAATTATGGACCAAAAGTGTTCTTTTACAGCTTGCCTTTTCGATAAAGTATTTTATTTAATAAACTGATCAAACATAATAAAAAAAGAGTCTATTTAAGGTATCCAAACATATACAACCTATATTAGATATATTCTTAGTAAGTAATTACATAAAAATGATATATTATCACTCATCCATTATAAATGCATTGCACCTTTCATTTTTTCTCTATTATAAATTATATCATTTATTGTATTTATTATATAAGAAAATTAATAAATATTATTAAATAAAAATTAATTTTAAAGACAAAAAATAATTAATTGATATATTAACTTAAAAAAAATAATATAAAAAAAAATCACGTCTTAAGATTTTGAATTAAAAAAGATATTAAATACTTCTTATTTTTTATTTCAAGTCCATTGAGTTAAGATTTTTAAACAATCATATATTTAATATATTATCCATTTTAAAATTTAAAATTTTATCACGATTTTATCTCAAAAAATCGTATAAATAAGTTAAGGAAAGATTACAAATTTTCTTTAACCTCGACACTTAAACAATATCAAACTGTATTGGCCCTACTGAAAGGTTAACATTTAATCTTATAAAAATAGATGCACCTTTGTCGTATAAGTTAGGAAATGGTTGTTACAAGGGAATATGAAGGTGGAAGGTGGGGGTCCTATGATTGACAGAAGTTTGGAGGAAAAATAAGTATATGGTGGACATGAAATGAAATGGCAGAATACAGAAATGGTTGAAGGAATGTTGAGGTAGAGTTGAGTAAAGTGATGGTGTGGGTGGAGTGCATCCAAAAGAAAAGGACAAGTTGATATAATAGGGTTCTGAAAAAGGAAGCCATGTATATAAGAGTCAGATGAATCCAGCACTGCATAAAAAAAAAATATTAATGAACTAAGTTTGAGGGTTCAGACCCTGACTTATTGGTTTCACGAGTTTGGTTAGACAATTGGTAGAGGACTCTAACTCCTTTTGGAAGGACCCCATCTTGACTCAGCTTGATGGAACATCTTATGCCTTCTCTTATCTTTTTCTTTTTTTATACTTTCTAGGGTATTTGTTCTCTCTTATTCTTTTTCTTCTCTCTCTCTCTCTCTCTTTGGTTTCTCCTATGAAAAGATTGGTGGGATATTTGTGGCTCATCTCAACTCCAGTTTCCCCTTCTCCTTCTATCCTTTATTTTTATGCTTTCTCTATCTTTTCCTTTTTCACATCTCTTCTTTCCCATTCAAAGCATCTATGTAGAACTTCCACCATAATATTGTATCTTTAACTCATACTAGTAACCCATTTACAAAATTTTACATTCATACAAATATTTACATCTTAGGAATTTTTTCAAAAAGTATGTTTTGATTGATGTTTCTTTATGAGATTTCTAATAAATAAAAAGAAATAAAAATTATAAATAATTTTTAATAAATTAAAATTTACTAACGTACAAGTTAATTTACAAAACTTGTCCTATATGTTTTATTTAATTTTTATTTTAAATTCATATCTAAGCTAATTTTATTCTATAGAATATTTCTAAAAAAATTATTTCAAGCTTTTTCAAACATACTAAACAGTTGTTTTATATTAAAACAATTGAAATCTTTAAAAGAAAGCATATTTTTATTATCGGAACATTACTTGAATATAATTTATCTTCAAAGCAAAAATAATATATATATATATAATATTATTATTATTATTATTGTTGTTGAGTTTGGCATTAAGTAGTCTAAAGTAGAGAATCCAAATTAAGTGAATGAGCCGATATTTTTTTATAAAGATTGTTGAACTTTAATAGTGAAAGTTGTAGGAATGTTGTAGGGGTTATTTTTAAGTATCATCAAGACATTCGGGTAAATGCAGGTCCATATTATTAATAAATTTTAACCTTTTAGGAAATATTTGTAAATAATCAAAATTGTACAGTGATAAAAGTTTTAGTTAATTTGTTTTGAAGTTATAAATTCAAATTTCATTATAGATATAGCAAAAAAAAGAAGTAGGTTATCAAAAACCACTACCTGGCGTTGGCTCATGCAGGTTAATTTACTATGAATTGATTAAAAATAAGTTAAATTAATCTAATTCTTTTTTTAGTGAGTTAAACATTTTGTTGTGTAATTCAGTTTATCATGTGGTGTTGATGGATTAATCGATCTACCATGTGTTGATAGATTTATAGAGAGAAATATTAAAAAGAAAAAGTAACTTTAAGCAATTGAAGGTGTACCTCATGAATGCCGTGAGAAGCAGAAGTGCAACCGATCTGGTGTGTATTAATTGTATTTTTAATTTAATTCACAGAACTAGTTTTATGGTATTGGTACCAAGCCTACCACATTACCCACATCCTTTAATTCTTCTTTTCAATTTATCTAACTCACTATTTATTCCTTCTTTTAATGACTTTTCTTTTCCTGCACCCTTATTAAAATTTGCTATTTTTTAAATCCAATATTCTTTTTGTCGGATTATTCTCGAGGTGATGATCCGATGGTTTCCCTATAAATATTATTTAAAATATTAATTAATTATAAAAAAGAAAAGATAATCTCTATTAGCAGAAAATTCTCTTGACCGTCAAATTAAGTTAGTAAAAGAATAATATATATATATATATTGGACAGAGCGTTCAAGGCTCCATGTTCGATGGTCGGATCTCGGTTCATGGCACAGGCAGGTCAGCTCGGCTATTAGGCTAGTAAAGTGAGCCATGTGATTGGGTCCAGTTTAGTTGGTAAACCTGTTGTAGCATAATTTAACCTTGTATAAATTCATTAGTAAAGGGTATTTTTGAACCTAGGGGCATAGTACATGTGGTGCTTAGGTCAAATAAATGTTTCTTTTATACTTAAGTACGCATGTTATAGGACACATAGTGATTAAGTTGCATGCATGACAAAAGATAACGTTGCACCATGAGTAGGGTGTCCACGTAAGCATAATATTCCCTTAATGTTGGCGTATGAGTTGGTTCCCTACTGGCAAGTGGTTGTTCTGTTATTATTTTATGCTCTCCTTAATAGATAAGATTCTTTTCTGTTATAGCACCTTGAGAGAAGGCGCCCATAAATAAAATTTTTCCTGTTAAAACATGCTTTCAATTGAGATTAGATTCTCATGAGAAAAAGTTATTACAAGAGATAAGCTATCAAAGGGGCTTGAGACCCCAGGTGATGGAAATTGAATACTTCTTAAATTCTAGTAAGCCCTTTACTGACTTGATCGTTAGAGTGCAATCAACAGGTAGGGCCCCCTCTGTTTCAACGGAGCTACGTTCCAGAGCTACAAGAGATAGGACAAATTTCTGTAGAGAGATACGGAGCTAGGGTTTGTCACCAAAGTCAACAGGCAAGCATGTCAACCGGCAAGAACATTTGGCGCCCACCGTAAGACCCGATAAAACCTAATCTCATCCGCAGTTGTGATTGCTTTTTCTGACGTAATGAGGAACACGAGGCAAGGTCCGCTGGGATCTGAAAGGAATGATGTCCCCACCCTACAACAGCTTATGGAAACCGTGAGGGCACTCCAAGAGGCCAACAAGCAGTAAAAGCGAAAGCAAGAGCGGATCCAACGAGAGGCCAGAGCCGAGCAAGAAAGGCTAATGGAAGAAGTAGTGGCGGAGGCAATGGAAGAAGCTAAAGCTGAACAGGAAAAGCTTATTGCAGAAGCTCGAGCTGAGCAGCTACTCAGGCAAGATCAGTTGATGGTAGAGATAGATGCTTCACAAGCAAATAGTGAGGAACTACGCAAGGCCAATGAGAAATTGTGTAAGAATTTACAACATCTTGATCAATGCTCTACGACGGAGCGAGGTTCGAGTGCACAACCAAGAGCTCGCCAAGCCATTTTCGCATGCGATCATGGATGCTCTCGTGCTAGCAAGTTACAATACACCTAAGATTGTTTTCACGGGAGTAGAGGACCCTGAAAGCCATCTTACGGCGTTCAACACCTAAATGATTATTTCGAGAGGAATAAACGCCATCCATTGCAAGATGTTCATGGGTACGTTTACGGGTACATCTCTGCAATGGTTTAGTGGCCTTCCTGACGGCCTCATCTCCTTCAACCAATTTTCTGAGTTGTTCAGGGAACAATTCATTGTGAACTAGGCCCAACCACCGGTCTCATTTGATCTCTTCAATGTGAAGTAAAGGCAAGGTGAATCTCTAAAAAATTATTTGAACAGGTTCAGGGCGTTCACAATGAAGCTCCAGACCCATGACATCTCCTGCTGGTTAACGCCTTTGAGCAGGGAGTCATGACAAGGTCATTCAGTGAATCACTGATCAGGAATCCGACAGTGACGTTTGCTAAAATATGAAGTCGAGCTATCGCTCACATCAGGGCAGAGGAAGCAATATCTGTGAAGCACAACAACACATATCCAGGGCAGACTAAGCCCAAGGAAGGTAGTCGAGCCCGACCTCTGAGGGTTAATGAAGCCATGACCGAGAAGCGGACAGACGCAAGATGGGCACCATACTCAGCTAGGAAGAACGCGCCCAAGGCGAAAGCGTAATGATTTGGAAGTTCGGCCAAAGTTCTGAATGACTTACAAGGAGTTGCTGAGTATGCCAGGGGTCGTGGAAAAGTTGAGATTACCCCAAAAGGCTGACAGGAACTTGGGGCCACGGAAAGAAACCTAGTGCGAATTCCACAAAGGATTTAGGCACGACGTGGAGTGATGTATAGTACTAGGTTATTAGTTGGCAAGATTAGTAAAAGACAGATTCTTGAAGGAATATCTGGAGGGAAACCATGAAGGGACAAAGGAAGAGATTGCTCCTGGGGACCAAGTGCATGAGGTACCAGTCCATGGTGAGGTGAACACCATCTCGGGAGGATTCTCGAGAGGGGGGTGCACTGCCTCTAAGCCTAAGAAATACACGAGAGAGGTAATGGTAGTAGAGGCGAGGAGACCTGACCAGTCGGCAGAGCCCGCCCTATGCTTTACAAGCTCTGATTTGGAAGACGTGGTCTCGCATGAAGATGATCTGGTGGTGATATTTGTCGTCACCGTTGGAAGGAGAGTACATTAAGTCCTCATCGACCAGTCAGCTAATGTGATGTTTTGGGTAACATTCAATAATTTGCGATTTTCACCTAACCAATTAAGGTTGTACGATGGTATTTTGTTTGGCTTTGCAAGAGACCAGGTGGAAATACGTGGACATATTGAGCTGAGAACAAATTTTTCAGATGGCACTTCAGCTCGTACGATCAACATCAAGTATATAGTAGTTAATGTTGTCTCGCCCTACAATTTTCTTTTGGGAAGGCCCTCTTTGAACAGACTAGGTGCAGTGGCCTCAACGAGGCACATGAAGATTAAATTTTCCTACCTTGATAGAGGGGTGATAATCATCAAGTCTGATTAGAAGGCGACGAGGAAGTGCTATAAGAACAATCTGAAGAGCAGGAGGGGAGTGTATTCAATCACTATTCAGGCGCGAAAGCCAAAGAAGATCATGCAAACTGAAGTCACCAGCGAGAGGCGGCCTGAACTTGTTGGTGAGATTTAGGAGAAAGAGATAGCAGGTAAGAAGTTCAAGCTCGACACATCGATATGTCAAGAGTTGCAAGACAAGATAGTCAAGGTAATATCGAAGCACATGAACGCTTTCGCTTGGTCATCCTTGGACATGCCCGGTTTAGATCCAGAATTCTTGTGCCATAGGCTTACTATGGACGAGAAGGTCACACTGGTAGTGCAGAGAAGAAGGAAGTTTAACGAGGAGAGGCGTCTGATCATCAAGGAAGAGACGCAAAAGCTTTTGAAGGTTGGCCACATAAGGGAGATTCAATACCCTGAGTGGTTGGCAAACGTAGTGTTGGTACAAAAGGCTAATGGGAAGTGAAGGATATGCGTCGACTTTACTGAATTGAATAAGGCCTATCCCAGCATAAACTCCTTGGTGGATAGTGCCTCAGGTTGTCGATTGCTAAGTTTCCTAAATGCTTTCTCGGGGTACAATCAGATCTGTATGCACCCCCGAGATGAGAGTAAAATCGCCTTCATGACCGAACTATCCAGCTCTTGCTACAAGGTTGTGCTCTTTGGCCTCAAGAATGTTGGTGCCACCTATCAAAGGTTGATGGATAGAATTCTTGCCCCAATCATTGGGCGAAATGTACAAGTGTATGTACACGACATGGTTGTCACTTCAGAAGAGAAGGACCAGCAGGCTGTTGATTTGGAAGAACTATTCAACACGATAACCAAGTAAGACTTGAAGCTGAACCCAGAAAAATGCGTGTTTGGGGTGGAAGCGGGGAAGTTCCTTAGGTTTTTGCTCACCGAACGAGGTTTAGAGGCGACCCCGGACAAGTGTGCAACGATCATAGGAAAGAGGAGCACTGCTAGTGTAAAGGAGGTCCAGCAGCTGACTGGACGCATGACTGCCTTGTCTAGATTCTTGTCAGCTGGTGCAGATAAGAGGTATTCTTATTTTCAATGCTTGAAGAAGAATAATCGTTTTGCATGGACTGACGAGTGCGAAAAGTGTTAGAAAGTATGGCTTTAAACTAGAGGGGGGTTGAATGGTTTAAAGAAGGTTTTCGCAAACTTTTAAACCAAGAATGAAATCACTTCGAGAAACACTTGAATCAGAATTCAGTTTGTCAAAAGACAAAGCAAATAAGAACAACACCAGAAAAACAATTGGTTGTTTCGCAGAAACAATCGGTTGTTTATACCTGTTCACAAAAATAAAAAAACTGAATTTAAAGAGATTAAGGATAGAGAGAATGCACATAGAGATTTATAATGGTTCACTCTTAACCCAGAGCTACATCCAGTCTTCCCAGAAACCACTGGGGAATCCACTAAGCAATCAACCCTAGATCACTTACAACACAACCAAAGAAGTGACCTTGATCCCCTCAAGACACACATTTCCTTTGGTCCAGCACAACACCACTAAGAATGTTGATCTTGATCCCCTCAAGAACACACAACACTTCTCAGCTATACACACAGAGTTTCTTTCAAAGTACAAAGGATTACACTTGTTACAGAAAAGATCTAAAATCAATACAAGATGAAAATCCTATCTCACACTCTTTGATCAATGCAATCTCTAAGCAATTCTCAACTTTTTCAAAAGCTCAATCTATTGAAAAACTCAAATATGTTTTTCTGTATTAAAACAAATTTGTTTGTTGCATAATCTTAACAAACTATTAATTGCATTTAAAGATTGGTCAAAACATTAAAAACTGGAGCGTAAACAGTTGTAAAATCATTTAATGCTCAGTCAAAGCACAAAACAGTTTTTTGTTATGGTCCCAAAACAAACAATCGGTTGTTTCCACGAATCAATCGGTTGTTTTGGTTTGACAGCAAGTCAACCATCAAAATCAGTTTTCAACCTTTCTAAAAACACCTAAGTATAAAACAATCGGTTGTTTCGACAAAACAACAGGTTGTTTTTCACTTAGTTTGAAAAACACTTTTCAATTAAAAGGTTTGAGAATGCTTATGCTTTGGATTCAATCAAGAGTGGATATATACAATTAACCTACCCCAGATCCTATCTAAAGACAGCTCAGCAACAGCAAGCACATCCAGCCTTTCATCAACCTTCAAAGGGTTTGGATTCTTCAAAGCTTGAACACACTTGGTTCAACAAAAAGGCCTTCATCAGATTAAAGGAGTACCTGGCCAGCCCACCTGTCCTCTGTCAATCGTTGCTAGGTACTCCCCTTCATCTTTACTTTGCAGTCACAGATCGAGAAATCAGCTCGGTCATTGTGCAAGAACAAAACAAGGCCCAGAAGCCTGTCTACTTTGTGAGCAAGGTGCTGCAAGGGCCAGAGACGTGTTATCAGGCTATTGAGAAGGTTGCTTTTGTGGTGGTATTCGCAGTTTGGCGACTTCGCCATTACTTCCAAAGCTTCATTGTAATAGTTATGACTAATCTGCCCATCCGCATGGTCCTTCAGAAGCCCGACATAGCAAGTCAGATGGTTCGTTGCGCTGTTGAGTTGTCTGCGTTTGACGTGCAGTATGAACCCCGGGGGACTATCAAAGGTCAGGTGTATGCAGATTTTTTGGTAGAACTATCACCTAAGGCTACCCAACCAAATGGTAACGACTTATAGTGGGTCCTTTCAAGGGATGGGTCTTCTAACCAACAAGAGAGTGGTGATGGGGTTATTCTAGAAGGGTCAAGTGGGTTGTTGATCGAGCAGGCCCTTAGGTTTGCCTTCAAAGCTAACAACAATCAAGCTGAATATGAAGCCCTGATAGTTGGGATGTTGTTGGCTAAGGAATTGGGGGCTTGAAGCTTGTTGGTGAAGAGGGACTCGTTACTGGTTACTGGGCAGGTCACAGGTGAGTACCAGGCTAAAGATCCGCAGTTGTCCTCGTACCTCAAGTATGTTGTGTTTCTGAAGGCAGTTTTTCCCACGTTCAAGCTAGTACATGTCCCAAGAGAACAAAATTTCCAACCAGACTTGTTGTCCCAACTGGCGAGCTCGGGGAAAGGAGGTTGCAAAGGTCAGTCATTCAGGAGACCTTAAAGTCGCCTAGGACTATTGCGGAGGGGATAGCAGAGGTCAAGCATGTAGAAACCTTGGGGGTGAGCTCGAAACAAAGGAGGAGGCATCGGTCGTTGACACAAGAGAAATTGAAGGTGCCAAGGATAAACACCTACGATTTGATGGGAGATGGGTTGTTGGAGGTTCTGCAAGTCGACACGTTGGAGACCTGGATAACGCCATATCAATGTTACCTAGTTGATGGTTTGCTTCTAGTAGAGCCTATAGAGGCAAAGACGATTAAGAGGAATGTGGGGAAGTACACCCTTGTGGATGGAAAGTTGTTTCACCACAGTTATACCCATCCCATCCTCACTTGTGTAAGTGGGGATCAGTGTACTTGCATCATTGCGGAACTCCATGAAGGCCTTTGTGGGAGTCATGTGTGTTAAAATTAATGGCTTAAATAAGAGGGGGGGTGAATTGTTTGTCAAAATATTTTCGCAAATATTGAATAAGAATGAAGTTTTATCAACAATCACAGATTAAGCAATCAAGGAAGTCAATCAAAAAATGTTAAAGAAACTATTTGCAGAATTTCAATCAGTTAAAACTTCGTTTTAACTAGTTGTTTATGGAAGCAGCAAAAGCAGAATTAAAACAAACAGTTTATAAGGAGTGAGAGAGAGAGAGAGAGAGAGATTACTCAGCCAATTTATACTGGTTCACTCAACATTGAGCTACATCCAGTTCCCAGAACAACCATTGGGTTCCACTAGTAATCAATCACAGATTACAACTCACACAAACACAAAGAGGTGATCTTCATACCACAAGAACAACTCACCCTCTTTGCTATACACACCCTTAGTCAGAACACCCTCTGACTTTACAGGATTTCCACACACTTCACAAGTTTATAAAAGAAAAGATACAAGAATCATGAAAGGAACATATTACACCTGAGTTTACAGGAATCACAGAGCTCTTAAGATCATACTTTGAACTAGTGAACAACTATTTAGCAATCTTGCAAACCTTTGAAAAACTTTTCTCAAAAACAATCTCAATCTCACTGAATTTGATATCTCTCTTCTGTATTTTGTTTCAAAAGGAAAGCCTTATTTATAGCTCTCAAAACTAGCCGTTATAGGCTTCAATTATGAGTCAAAACAGTTTTGATTTAATTACAAAACAGATTAAAAGGTTTTTGAAAAGCTGTTATGAAATGTGACAATCAACCGGTTGAAAATTCGTTTTAACCAGTTGAATTGGTTAGTCAGTTATTTAACCAAGTCAAAAACAGTTTTAAAACCTTCAAACAAGCTAAGTGACAAACAACCGATTATTTCGTGGTTTTAACCGGTTATTTTTCTCTTTGCTTAAAACACATTTTTCTCTTTTAAAATAGATTGAGCAAGCTTGTGCAAGGGACTAGGAATGATCTTTACAAGAATTCTAAAAAACCTAGACTAAGCTCAAACCAAAAGCAGTACAACTTCGACCTTCACCATAGATTTGAAACATCAAAGCTCCCATGTTCTACAATGTGAGAGGAAGATCTCTCTCACTAAAGTTCGTTCGAGTGGGGTATTATTTGCCAACCATGAAGGAGGATTGTATGAGACATGCACAACGATGCGAACAATGTCAGAAGCATGCTAATTGGCATCATGCACCACCTGAGGAGTTGCGGTCAATATATAGCCCATGGTCTTTCCATACCCGTAGAATAAACATCTTGGGTCTTTTCCCTTTAGCAATTCATCAAATGAAGTACCTCGTGGTAGCCATTGAGTATTTCACATAGTAGATAGAGGTTGAGCTAGTTGCACAGATAACTGCCCATAAGGTGCAGCACTTTGTGTGGAATAACATCATATGCCGCTTTGGGATCCCTAGACATTTGGTGTCTGATAATGGAAGCGAGTTCGCAAGTCAGCAATTATGCAAGCTATGCACGGAGCTCGGCATCAAACAAGTATTTGCATCTATGGAGCATCCTCACACAAATGGCCAGGTCGAGTCTGCCAACAGAGTCTTGCTCAGAGGATTGAAGAGGAGGTTGGAGAAGGCCAATGGGACCTGGTCAGAGGAGGTTCCTCGAATATTGTAGGCTTATCACACTTCTCCTCAATCAACAACTAAGAAGATGCCCTTCAGTTTGGTATACGGGTCAGACGCCATGATACCCGTAGAGATCCAAGATAGCTCGCCTTCGTTCCAGAACTTCGTCATAGAAGAGTCTAACGAAGGAAGCAAGGTGAATCTGGATCGTTTAGGCAAAATGTGCGAATAAGCTCGCATCAATTCAGAAGCTTTAAAGAGAAGGGTGAAGATGAATAAAAGACCAAGCTGAAGTCTTGGTAGTTCCGAGTTGCCGACTTGGTGATGCGAAAGGCCCACCCCTGTCATTTGGAGAATAAGTTGTCTCCAAGATGGACTGACCCATTCCGCGTGGTGGAGGTGCTCAGGAACGGAGCCTACAGGCTTGAAACCCTCGAAGGGGGAGCTATACCTCGAACATGGAATGGGGCGAAACCTTAAGTTTTATTTCAATTAAGATATTTTGTTAATGTTTCTTTATGAACGATGTAGTAATTAAGGGGACACTTTTTTTCCTTAGGAGGGTTTTTTAACGAGGTCACCCAATTGAAAATTGTTCTTGAAAAATGGTGCATTATAATTGTTTATTTGATTAGCACATGATAAGATGACTTGCCTCGGTGAGATTATCCGAGTAAGCATCATGTGTGCATAGTTGATTACTTAGTGTCAGGTAAGACGACCTGCCTCAGTGATATTACCCAAGCAGGCGCTTTGTGCACAAATGGTTTATCCGTAATTCAGGTAAGACGAAATTTTCTTGGCAAGATTCTAAGTCCAGGCGCTTTGAAGTCAAACGTAATTCAGGTAAGACGACCTTTCCTTGGTAAGATTCTGAGGTCAGGCACTCTGAAGCTCGATCAGCCATAACTAAGATTCTTTGGCTTGAAACAGGTAAGACAACCTACTCCGGGGAGATTACCCGAGTAGGCGCTCTGTGTAAAAGTTGGTCGTCTATAGGCAGGTAATACGACCTACCTCGGAGTTGGTATGACCACCCAAGTTTAGGCGCTCTGCAGATGAAGGTTGAGACTAAGATTATCTAAGAAGTCGGGGTAGACCGTCGAGAGGATGATCACTCTAGTTTGAGCACCCTGTGGGTTAGTAATACACCGTAAAGGTGATTGTTTAAGATTTGACTTGGAGTGTAAGCCAACACCCAAGTTAGATGCTCTAAACAAAGGTATTCTTAACGTAAAGGGGAAAGATCAAGCTTGGAAAGAGTGCGAGCCTTTGAGTACCGAAGGCCCTGTTTAGCAAGGTTAAAGTATGTGATCCTTACTCAAGTAGTCGAAGAGAACGCATGCGAGTTAAGAGGTTATTTGTGGCCAGAGGGTATGGATCCTCCAAAGGTTAGTTTTTCAAAGCATTTTGATTTTCCATGCTTGATTGACGTATTAAGTTTGCTGCCTTTTCAGCTTAAGTGGGTTAGCATAGGTGTAAATTGGTATGTTATCCATAGGTGTTAAGCTTATGCTAACCACTTTTCAGTAAGCACGAATTGATTACACTAGTCAAAATTACAAAAGATAAAAAGTTAAACCAGCAAAGGAGGTTATAGTTAGCATACATAAATAAAAATGGTTTATAAGCTAGACTGTTCAAAATGCTTCAAATGTTGTGAGTTACACGAAAGGTGCTACTCTTCCATGAGTTTCCCATCGACCACGGTCTTACCTGGGCCAAGCTGAACTCTCAAGATAAACACCCAAGGCTTGTGCGACAGCGTCCTCAAACCCCACAAGATAGGAATTAACAGCATCGTTGGTGAAGGAATCTTTCTCCTTACCAAGCTCCTCATCTTTCCGTGTCAGTTCTTCCTTAACCCTCTCTACCTCAACTTGGTGACAACCAAGCAGCTTGCAGCAAGAGTTTGCCCCAATTGTGATGTGATTCTGATTCTCATCAAATTATCTCATGGTCTCTTCAACTAGGTGGTCCTCCTCAAGGCTCATTAGCTTCTCCTTCGCCTTATTGGGCACCATCTCGATAAAGGAAGGGACGTCCAGGCCTTGGTCCCATAATCCCTCTTCCTGGAAGCTCGTGCCCTTATCCTCTCGCACCACCATCATGCGCGTGGTGGGGTTGGGCTTGACGGGGGAGCATGGTTGGAAAGAGCGTGTCTATCTAATTGGGAGTGCTCAGTAGGGGCAACTGGGGTTTTCCTTCTCCTTTTGAAGATCGTCCTAGAGGTAATATCCTTATCGTCCTCAGTAAGGGTTGGAACTGTTGTGACGTGAGCTTTAAGTTTAAGATCTTGGGGCGCTTGAGCAGCCGCCTTCATTTCCTTGTCCCTTTCCGCCAGATCTTTCTTGTCAATCTTGGTCAGCATGCTATGTGTGAAAGAGGATGAGAGGTAATTAGCAAAAATAATAATTTCAATACCATCAAGAGTCAAGAGTGAAAGTACTGATGTAAGCTTTTAAAGCCCCTGGGGTGAACTCTCTGCTTATGAGAAAGGTAGTGTCAAAAACCACCTTTAAGCTCGAGAAGAATTGGCAGACCTCTTGGTCGTGCTGGGGCATATCTTCTAGGCGTCGAGCATCTTGGAAGCATGGCTTCTCGATCTAGTACAGAGGAAACCCATCCAAGAGAGTTCGATCCCTCTTATTGCATTGTACCTTCAAGAATTTTCCTTTAAAGCCCTTGTAGGATTATTGGAAGAGCGATAAAAATACCCTCCCAGCCACCCCGTTGAAAGATACCCAAAGTTGGCGGCCTAAATGTTTGACCTCAAAGAAATACAAAAAGACTTCAACAGATGGCAAAAGGCCAAACTGTGTGCAAAGGATGGAGAAACCCCAAACAAATGCCTACCTATTTGGGTGTACCTGCGCAGGGGCCACATTGATCTTAGTCAGGAGCTCTTTTTCAAATTGAACAGGGGGAGACGAAGAAGGATTCTTTTGAATACGGTGGCATAGAAGTAGCAAAAGGGACCCTCAAGGTCCGATGACTCGTCGTAGCAGATGGGTTCATCCTCTCTACATGGGATTAACCTAAGAGCTATATCGTTCTCTCTGCAAAAAATGACACTTATTCTTCCTAAGGGCCACTATACGCCATGAGAGGTATACATGGAGACTTCTTTTAAGAGATTTTGGGGTGCCCAGGGGTATAAAGCTTTGTAATCCATTGCTTGAATATCTAAAATACAAACATAGGCAAAGTACAGACACACATTTAGACAAGGAAAACCACATGCAATGGTACATTTCAGATTCAAGCAAAGCAATGTAACTAGCAAATTTAGTGATCAGCATAAGTAGTAAAGGGTAAATTCAGAAGAATCCCAACATAGGAATTATGGACGTAATGAATACTCTCGACTGATAATGATGCAAATACAAAATAATGAGTTGAGCGAAAGGAGGTACCTTGTTTCAGGGAGCGGTTGGGGACGAGGAAGTTTCCTGGGTTCGTGAAGGAGGTGTAGTGAGAGTGAGGAAAGCACGAAGGGTTCGCAAATATTAGAGAAATGGAACGGTGAATAGTAGCGGGCTTCTAAACGTTAATTTAAACGATTATGGGAATGGTAAGCGACAACACCTTTCCACCATAGATAAGAATGCCACGTGTGCGTCCACAATTGAGTATGGTGAAATGTCACCTCGTAAACGCTTTGTGCGTTGCGCCACACTTGCTCATTGCGAGACTCTCACGTAAGCCGCCAGAGCCCTCAAAAAGTCTCTTCGCTTAGGCAAGCTAAGCTCGAGCCTGGGGGCTTATGTACAACACAGAGCGCTCAAAGCTTAGTACTCGGTGGTTGGGTCTCGGTGCATGGTATAGGCAGGTCATCTCGGTTGTTGTGCCATCAAAGTGAGCCATGTGATTGAGCCCAGTTTGTTTTGTAAGCCCATTAAGGCATAATTAAAATAACCTTTTATACGACTGCTAGTAAAGTGTATTTTTGAACCTAGGGGTATGAATAGGCATGTGGTGCCTAGGTCAAGTAAATGCTTATTTTAACTTAGGTACGTGTGTTTTAGGGCACATAGTGGTTAAGTTGCATGTGTGACAAAAGATAACATTGCACCGTGAGTAGGGTGCCCACGTAAGCAGAATTATCCCCTGATGTTGACGCATGAGTTGGTGCCCAGCTGGCAGGTGGTTGTTCTATTATTATTTTATGCTCTCTTAGAGATAAGATTCCTTTCTGTTGTAGCCCCTTGAGAGAAGACGCCCATAAACAGAATGTTTTCCTGATGAGTATGCTTTCAGTTGAGAATAGATTCTCATGAGAGAAAGTTGTTACAAGAGATAAGATATAAAGGGGGCTTGAGACCCTAGGTAAAGGTACATTGTTTCTAAGACTGGAACTGGATACTTCTTAAATTCTAGTAAGCCTTTTATTGACTTGATCTTCGGGGTGCAATCAACAGGTAGGGCCCCCTCTGTTTCAACGGAGTCACATTCAAGTGCAACAAGAGGTAAAACAGATTCCAGAAGAGACAGACCGGAGCTAGAGCTTGTCACCAGAGTCAACCGGTGACAAAGTCAATAAGCGAGAACAGAAGCCAACATAGAAATATTCCCCTTCAAAAGGACTTAGACAAGGTGACCCATTAACATTATTTCTCTTCTTAGTTGTAGTAGAGGGGCTAGGGTTTAGTTAGAAAAGCGATTACTTTAAAAATGTTAGAGGAGGTCAAAGTGGAAAAAAAGGAAATATAAATGAATATGATGCAATTTGCAAACGATACACTTGTTATATGCCAAGATAAAATACAAAGTGTTATATCTATCAATTGCATATTAAGAGATTCTGAAATAGCATAAGAGCTAAAAGTAAAATTTAGTAAGAGCAATTTGGGGTGTATAAGGGTTAAAAATATTCAAAATGGATAGGTATGCTACTATTTTAAATTGATTCTTAATGGACATATCATTCAAGTACTTGGGGATACCAAATGGGGGAAATTCAAGAAAGAAGGGGATGTGGGATAATATGGTGAGAGTAAAATTAGAAAGAGATTGTTCCAATGGAATGGAAGGAAATTATCATTTATACTCTATCTTTATTCTATTTGTCTTTCTTCATTGCTCCAAAATCATTGATAATGGAAATCCAAAAAATACAAAGGAGGTTTTTGTTGGGACGGGGTTCAAAAGGGAAGAAAATTGCATAGGTAAGTAACCAAATATATGTAAACCAAAGGATACAAGAGGGTTAGGTAAAAAAAGATATACAACTTTTTAATTATGCCCTTGTAGCCAAATGGAAAAGGAGATATGTAACTGAATTCATGGATTATGGAAATAAATATTAAAATCTAAATATGGGGATTGAAGGAAATTAAATTTTCAAACATATAAATATTATGATTCAGTTAGGCGGAAGGACCTTAAAAATTAACAAGACTTGGGAATCGTGGAGGATGGTTTGATAAAAGCATAACATGGCAAATAGGAAAGGGATTTTGGGAAGACATTGAAATGGAGATATCACTTTTAACGAAAAATATCATAAGCTATACAAAAGTTATTGCGATAATCTACCTATGGTATCAGATAAGGGGTTGTGGAGTAATAACACATGGTAATGGAAATTGGCTTGGAGATCCGAGTGGTTTCAATGGAAATTACCTATGGTAGATACATTAATGACAAATCTATCACAAATTAAACCAAAAAGAACATGAGAAAGATAAATGGGTGTGGAAAGGAGATGAATTTAGAAATTATATTGTTAGTTTCACTTATATAACTCTACATGGAAATTTGGATAGGGATGATCTTTTTTTTCATGTGATATGGAAAATAAAGGAAATACCAAGTTCTTTATATTTTGCTTGGAATATGAGATTGAATAGGGTGTCGTCAAAAGATAACCTAGGACAAAGAGGAGTACATTTAATTGAAAATTTATGTGTCCTGTGTGGAAATGCAAAGGAATCAATTGAAGATCTATTTTTTGAATGTAAAATATCAAATCATGCTTGGAATTTGTGTAATAAGTGGACATAATTAATATTAGTAATGGACAACAAGACTATGCGACATTTACCTTAATTTTAATTACTTGAACTGAATAACAAAGCTAACAATATTTGGAAGGTGATATGGGTCGTTGTAATTAATTATATATGGTTGCAAAGAAATTCGATCTCGTTTAGAAATGACGAAAGTGATGCTGAGGAGATTTTTGGATATGCCCAATTGAAAGTTTGGATATGGATTACGAATAAGATTCCTAGAGCAACCTTTTCATATTTTGATTCGTGTATTGGTCCAAAAACTTGTTTTAAAAGGTTATAGTAGTAGTTCACAACTCTTTAGAGGAGATAGAGGTCACATAAGTACAAGGCATTAGAATGGGTATCTAGCAAGTAATTCAACTAAGACATACAATGTATATTTGAAATTTGAGTTTTTCCATGTTGTAATTTTGCGTGCAACATTTCTTCACTAATTCAATTGTTCAATCAAAGAATGTGGCACTGGTAAGAAATTGCATCTAGCTAGGAAAGTTAATGTCAAAACCCAAAATTTATGTATTTTAGTTTCAGTTGTGTACTTTGATCAATGATTGTTAAAGAATTTCATAATATATTATGTATTTTATGGAGGTTGGTTTAGGGGAAGTCAATTGTTCTAAGCAGTTGTAGTACTTCTAGGTAGGGTGAATTTATATAGCTCTTTATGTATGTATTTTTTTTATCATTGTACAACAGTTGGAACACTCCAAGTGTTCCCTTTACTTAATATATTTTTCCTTGCTGAGCAAAAGAAACTACACAATATAAAATAATAAATTTGTTTTCATTATCAATCTATTATTTTATTAAAGTTTGTGGGAAACTTATTGTGCAACAAACAAAATCACCTAGCAATGTGATCATGCAACAATATAGTAAGTATCTGTTAATGACACTTATATTGAAAAAGTTGTATTGTTGCAAAAAAAAAAACACTATTGACTATTATATTTATTCAAAAATTACACTTGTAAATATATGGAGCAGAGTAATTTTTTTGTCCCTTTTGACCAAGCATTTGGTGATGTATATTTATGTTTCAATTTTGGTTACATGGCACCTCTGTAGTGTTTTTACCTGTAGTCATAACAACCTCCACCTATGTAGTTATAAGATCTTTTATAAATAGATATTTCTTTCTTTCGACAAAAATATTTTATTAGCATTTCTATTGCCACAAACAATAATTTGATCTTAGTTGGTGTATAAAATGTATATGCAAGTCAAATTATATAACTTGAAATATATTGAATGATTTGATAATTGTTAAATGAGATGTTTAGGTCAGAAAACAAATGTCCTAAATATATGTGTACAATGGCTACCTTGGTATTGACACAAGAGTTGTAACGTTACTATCACAAACATTTTCCACCATGACCTTGACCATGTCAAAGGGAAGAGACATATTATGTGAGACCATGACTTCTTCAAAGACCTTTCCGAGAGCCACCAATCATGAGGTAGTGGAGTCCTCTACACATAGCTCACATTGGCTTATGGAGTCAATGTTACCCCTCGGTGAATTCTTAGCATCACAACTTTCCTTCATGCTAACTTTTACAATTGGAGGTTGTTTTGGATAGACTGCAACAGGTATTTGTAGTAAATCCCTAAGGTCTCCAACCAGATGTTAAACTCCAAAATCAAGTTATGTATTCACTCATGCGGGGCATATATAATACAATGACTATTAGTATTACATCCTTTGTTTTTATATAAACAAATCATAAAAACAATTTAAATTAGACATGCAAGGCATACATATTTATATTGAATCTCAAATGAGAAACTAAGATTTACTCAATACATTCAAATTTACTGTAATTTTGGTAGCATAATGTTTGAAGTATGAACTTTCCAAAATATAAAAAATACAATTTAGCGATGGATCAAACACTCTCAAACCCAAAACCGATGCGTTCATTAAAAATAATATTAATTTAAATAATATCACAATATAATTATAAATATCGAAGTTTATATATAAGGACTTTCAAATTAACATATAAATATATTTTTAACAATCATATGAAATAAATTTTTGATAACATAACTACCAAATCGTATTAAGAGGTTTACATTTCTAACATAAGTTAACAACTAAAAAATTAAACTTAAAAACATGATATTCCTAATCAAATTCTATAAATGTTTATATTGGACCAACCATTATCCTCGAATGAATTAATACTAAGTAATTAAATATCAAGCCTATAAATAATAAAATAATTATGTATAAATTTTTGTTCTCTAACAAATAATAAAAAAAAGAATAAAATCTAAAATTCTAAAGTTGGAAGAGAAAGTGGTACTTGGAGGAAGAGCACTAGGAAGACGTAGGAGAGAAGGAATGGTCGAGAAGAATGGAGCTAGAGAATCACATTTCACACTTAATAAATATTATGTATAAATGATAATTTAACATTTTAAAAATACACATTTAGTTAATAAAATAATAAAATGAATTAAATAGTAATTAATAATAATAATTATTATTATTATTATATTACTACTTTTAATATTATTATCAATATTTTCTTTAATACTATCGGTCAAGTTAAGTAAAGGAGTTTAAGATATAGAACATATAACTCAGTTAATGAGTCAGAGTTAGATTGAATCATTAACTTATCCAACCTAATAAACATTAGCAACAATAAAAATGAAGAATAACGATAAAAAATAATATTTTTTTTGTCAGACATAGAACACAATAATTTTTTTATCCGTAAATGACATATAACAACACGCGGTTACAAATACATCCCACTATGAGTAAAAGTTGTTGCCATTAGTTAAAAAATAAGTAATCTATGTGCATGCTTTGACTATGGTCTCAAAATGTTATTTTTGCATTATGAATAATAAATATTATCATATGGTATCTTTTGAGTATTTGGCTTGTAACTAATTTGGAATTCTTAATGAATTTTTTTCTAAACATTTTTTATCCAATAAATATATTAAATATTTATCGTTATAATAATTATATAAAAATGTTCGACGTCTTGCTTTTTTATGAATATATAATTACATTTACCTATCAATTATTATTTTATCATAATATTGTTATTTCATCAATACTATTTTCCTTTTTTTATTTAAGTGTGATTAATGTGAAATATAATAATATTAAAAAAATCCTCTAATCTATAATATATATGAAATACAACTTATTTCTTGTAACGATAAATATATATTTTACCATGGAAAAAATGGTTTTTACAATATATGAAGAAGTAGGATGTAACATGGTTGAAATAAAATTCATATATACTCTTTTTGAATAATTAAAAAAAGAATAAATTATCCAAGATTAACTGTTTTATAATGATATTTAGAATTAATGTAATCTATGTTACATATCGATTTAGTAGACTTTCCATAACATTAATATAGAGTTAGTCTTCAAAAATTAAAACTAATAAATTAATTAAAATTAATTGTATGTGTAGTTGATTGTATGTATAACGTTATTCACTAATTAATGTTGTTTTTTATTTATTAGAGTCGGTTTTTAACTCACGTTAATTATTCATTCTCTTATAATAAATATAATATGGTTTTTTACAAAAAGCATATATAATAAAAATAAAAAATAGAAATTTAAAAATTTAAAATAAAAATATGTTTTATAATTGTTAAAAAGTATGTGAATTATGTGAAGATTCTTTTATATACACAAACATGAGGTGATGTAGAAATTAATTTCTCTTTACACTTATTTTTAATTAGATTTCCATCTTCAAACAACAATTATGGAATTGTTGAGTCATTAGTTATGTTTGTCCTTTAAATGAAATATTACAGATAACTATGTATCAACTTCATTTGCACTCCTTTATGGTTTATTAAATGAAGTTTCCTATAGTCGAACTTAATTTATTCACGTTATGTTACGGACGAAGCACCTCAATTCATAAATAAATTAAGAATATTAAGAGTTACCATTACTTTTTAAGATCAAATATTTATTATTCAATTTATAACATTTATAAACTGCATTTATAGCTATGAGACAAAAACTGAGTGAAAATGGTCAAATTAATGTCGCATCACCATTCCACAACCACAAAATATAATTTTGAGAAGAATAATTCTAACTTCATATATTTTGTCTTAAGTCTACTTTTCTATTTCATAGTTTTATTAATGTGCAATATTATTTTAAGTAAACATTTAATAAATAAATTTAATTTTTATAATTTTTTAGAATTAAGTAATTTTAGTCTAAAAAATATATCATTCATTTTCACAAAATTTACAAATATATTTTCATCATACCAATATTAAAGTACATCATTAAATACTATTATTATTTTACATAAATAAGTAATTAATTTTATAATTTCTCACATGTACGTTAATATTTGTTTTTGAAATTAGAAAATGTATTAACAATATAAAAATTATTTAGTTTTAGAAATTTTAAAAATATGTAATTATTTTTTTTTAAAATGGTATATTTTCAAAATTGTACTATATGTATTTATTATATAATATAATAATAAAATTTGTAAGAGGATTTTTAGAACCATAGTATATTATCATTTGAAAGAAAAATCTTCTTTCCCGTTATAAAAGAAGTTGTTTTAAGAAAATAGTTTTTAAAAAAATAATTTTAATTAATTAATGATAAAAAGTTTGCTAAAAGTTTATTTATTATATAAATTAAATAAAATATTTTTTAATAAACACTTACGTTAATGCTCTCTTTTGATAAAGATGATCAAAATTGATAAAAACATTAAGAGAAATTAAAAGAAGAGAAAAAAAAATTATAATTGTAACATTCCTAAAATAAATTTCTCCCTATATAATAAAATAAAAGTAAAATAAGTAATATGTAATTAACATATGTATGTACAACTATCTCGAAAAGATTTTTTTTATATGAATTTTAATATATACACAAGAAGTTTTGAAAACAAAACAAAGCATTCAAATGAAAGCTATTTCATCCTTCAACTGTTCACTGATGAATTCTATTATCTACAAAACCTCATATGCTCCTGTGTAAAACATGATCATCACAGATGAAGAAACAAACACAAACAAAGAACATGGTAGGCTAGCTATATAAATATTTCTATATAATTTCAATTTTAAATTAATAAACATAATTCATCAAGTCTCATACAATTTTTCAAACCATCAGGTGTCTATTAAAATTCACAATTCATCTTTCACATGTCAATCTTCTACTGACTCACAATACATAGACACTTGACTATACTTCGGAAATACTTGTGTATTGAAATTAACATCCTGAGACCTGCACCAGTCATACTACTCGCTGTGAAATCCACACAGCCATGCGCATAACATCTCAATATCTCATCATCTAAATTCATATGACCTAAAAGACCAGATTATATTTCAAACCACAGACAAAGTCATATGAACCTCCATCGACTCTCACCAATTGAATAACTTCATCTATTTGATTCCATTATATCAGTAGAGTCAAGATGTCTCATTACGGGCCTGAAAAATCAATACACCCTAACAACAATCTCAACACGGTATTTCCTTTCCTGAAAATACTATGTCTTGATCACACTTTCATGTCCTTCCATATCTCATGTAACACATCAATGCACCATTTAATCACATCATATTTTAAACTTTCTAAACAATCCAAAATCACACAATTAAATCATACCAAAGCTTAGAATTTCATTTAAATCATAATTTTATAAAACTACACATTACATTGACGGTTCCTGATCAGCATTATACAAGCACTCTCATTGAGTCAATTAGTTATTATGTCAATCTATACATATATATCTGATTTCTAAACCAAATCATTTAAAATCAAACAACCAATTTTCATCAAACATTTCATTTGAATTAATTCAATAAATTATTCAAATACATTCAATAACTCATTCAATTCCAAACTCATACACATTCTACAACATCTATTATATTTACACTTTCACATTTCAATCTCAAACAAATCCCAATCTACTCAAAACAAGAAATCTTGCAAGAAAATTTGAGAATGATGATCACGTCAACCCCACATCCAGATCTTCTAGCCTAGGGTTCTATTGGCAATTTAAACTAGCTTCCCTTACTTGAACTTGAGCAAATGTTCCCTAAGAGCTCCAAATTACCAAAAGCTCAAGGGTAGCCTAACCTGCACCACAGAGTCCTGATAAAAAAAATCTAACTATACAACTAGGACTCTAAGCTAACAAAGACTACTTCTGAAGATAAAAGCATCACATGCAGGCTTAAGCTAAAGACAAACCTAACCAGGCTTTTAATGTATTTTTTTTAGTATTTTCTTTATGCTATTTTTTCTTCTAATAATTTGTAATATGCAACCTCATGAATAAATAATTTTTTTAGTGGTTCAATATTTATTAATCTTTATCCAATAATTCTAGTTAAAGAGCATGGTGCATATGTGAACATATATGTGCACATCATTATAACATTTTAATATAACACTTTCTTTTCTATTTTTAATTTTTATGTATTGTGGTTCTATTTAATTATCATATTTCCAATTTTAAAATAACAAAAAAGATCTTTTACAATTAGACAAATAATTTATTTTATTTTTATTTAATTAACACTTATACATTTATTATGAAGTAGATGAAGAGAATAAATATCAAAAGCAAGAAACTTTGGTAAGAGAACCCAAAATAAATCATGTTTATGTTGCGAAAAAACGTAACAAAATGAGAAGCAAAAATATCAAGATCAGTCGGGCAAAAAAACCGTAAAAGAGATGAAGAGAATAACAAAAATATTAAAAGCAAGCAACTTTGATAAGAAATCCCAAAAAGAAATCATTTTTATGTTGTGAAACAACAATATCAAGAACAATGGAGCAAACAACTCGATAAAGTGATGAAAAGAATCAGCATAAAAGATAAAAGTAAGGAACTTTGATTAAAAACCCAAAAAAATCAAATTGATATTGCAAAGAACAGAGAAGATAAATTGCAAAAAACACAAAATATCTCAAAAAAATTGATTAAATAATTACTTGTTCTTTGAAAAAATTTAAAGTTGAGACCTTTCCTGAGAAACATGAAGAACAGAGAAGAAGATAACAAACAGAAAACCAAGAACATCAAAATAACTGTAAAAAACACAAAATATCTCAAAAATTGATTAAATAATTACCTGTTCATTAAAAAAAAAGTTGAGACCTTTCCTGAGAAACACAAAGAACATATAAGAAGATACAAACAGAAAACCAAGAACATCAAAATAACTGCAAAAATGAAAATGAATGATAAAAGGCTAACCTTTTATTCGGAAGAATGGAAGACAAAATGAGAAATGAAGGTTTCAGTTTATAAGAACTTATATAACCTTAGAAAACCATTTTCAAATTCAAAAATTGTGCCATAAGAAACAACCCTAAAAGAAGATATTTGAGTTGCTGGTAAGGCAATGACCAGAACATGTGCAGTGGCCAAATCGGTGAAAGTTGAGGAGAGAAAACTGGGATTTTTGGAGGGAATGGAGAAGAGAAGGGTTTTGGAGAAGTAGAAAGTGAAGGTTGAGGGGAAGGACGTTTATATCCCAGAACGTGGCTTCGTGAGATGAAAAGCGTATTCAGAAAGCATTACCCGAAGGCTACTTTGTTATGCAACATTTGCACAGCCATCACAGAAAAGGGAAATATGTTGGTGCAGATTAAAGATGTCTTTCGATAACGAATGTAGGCAGTTGCCGAATTGGTGAATATCAGTAAAGAGAAAAGGAGAGAAGGAATGAGAAAATGGCTTTGAGAGAGATTAGGGTTTCAGAGAGAATGAAAATCAGAATGAGAGAGAAAAAAAAAGTGAGTTTTAAGAATTGGTACGTGGCAAGCTCTGGTTGGTCCAGGTATCATATGGTAATTGGTAAAACTTTGATCCATTTCCTCTTTGGGTAAATTTCTTTTTCAATTTTTTTTCCAAAAATTTAAGGTTGTGACACATGTAAAAAAAAACCTGTTTGTACTCCCTCAATTATTATATATATAGATATAGACTAATCAAACCATCACCACACATCCATTTATTTATACAAATAAACTCTATATATACTCCCTATCTTTTTTATAAAGATACATTTTAGAAAAAATTGTAAGTCTTTTTTTTTATGAGGAATTGTATAAATTTTATAAATTTTTATATTTGTTTATTTGTTTATTAATTTATTAATTTATCTAATCAAATTCTAAAAATATTTATATTTGATATTAATGAATAGAGAAGAAAACTTTAGAAGTTACTAAAAATGATAAATATTAATAATTAAAAATAATAATTAGCTTAATTATTTTAAATTCTACCATAATTATGTCTTAGAAGTCTTTTTATATTAAAGATGAGAGTGAATATTATTATGATTAAAAATATGTTAATGATGAACCTTTGTAGAGTGGTTTGGTATGAGTAGATCCTAGGAATCCGAGATTCCATCCATGTGTTATCTAAAACTGGAATCATAACTCCATGTCTACAAACCCAAATTGACTTCCTCCAAGTCCAAATCAAAATGGTCCTCTTTTGAATTTGCACAGAAGATTATAAAGGAGAATGGTCCCCTTAATAATCTCTCTCTCAATTCTCCATCACTTCTTCTCTTTATTTTTATTTTTATTATTATTATTTTCTGTAAAAATCTATGTGTCTCATTAAAAGAAACAAACTCTTCCATGTCTCTCTATTTCCCACTTGTTTGAGTATAGGAAGTAGGAGGGTGTGGATGGAGTACACGTGTCAGAGACCCAGCATAGTTGGAGTTTTCTACCTGCAACACTTGTTCCAACTCTTGTTTGGTAGTGAGCTCAAATTAAGATTTTTATTTTCCGAGTGAAGAAAAAGTTAAAAAGCAATCAATGAAAAGGTGACTCAACATGTTCCCGCAAAGCCAGAGGTACCTCTCTGCTACTCTCTCTGCCTCTGCACTATCGTCTCATACTCACCGTACACGTGGCTTTATCACACAAATCAACTTTTAATCAATGAATTGCGTCCCATCTAACGCCCCTACTTTACCTCCCTATATACGCAACGTGGCTTTTATAACATTTTTTTTTTATTTTAAAAGATTTTAATGTTTATGGCTTTCTAAGTAATACATTTTTAAATTGTGTTGTATATTTTACTTCTTTTTTACTTCTTTTTTACTTGGGAAGAACTAAGAACGAGTCTAACAAAAAGGAGTGCAGAGAATATTGTTCTTATGTGTATAATTTTGTATTCTACAGACTAAATTTGATAAAAATATTTTTAGATTGGCATCTCATGGATAAAAACAAAAAATAAAAAAATAAGAAAGTTTATATAGATATCAGTTTGCATATAAGATAATTTGTACTTTTTTATATTAAAATTAAATTAATGTATGTATAAATTACTTTTAATTTTTTAATGTTTAAATTATTTATAATGAATTTTGAATAAAACTTCTTTAATTATAAATTAATTTAAAATCTAAATGGGTAGTAATTACAATCTTAATAACTAATGTTAAATATTAATTTAATTTTTTTATTAATAATAAAAACTATTTTAAATTTCAAAAAATTTTAATTTATAAAATATTTATTAATTTAATTATTATAATAATTAAAAAAAAATTAAAATTAATTATTATTTAATATTAAAAAGGTATCGAAACTCCATTACAAAAACAAAGGAAAAAAAAACTGCAGTACGAAGAAATGAAAGAAAAGGCTTTGGAACTGCTGTCCTTCTCTTGCTGTAATTTATGGGTCAGTTTGTGTCCTTCTATTTCGAAGAATAAGATATTTTAACTATATGAAGACAGTCATTTGTACTATTAACGGAAAACGATAAAAAATGTTTTCAATAATTAAAATAATAATAATAATAATAAATTTCGTATGTATATTTGGTACTATTATTGATTTTGTAGAAGGTGGTGTGAAGGAATCTCTCATCATTTCAACACTTTTTTTAGAACTAATATTTGAAATGGTGACATAAAAGGAATTTTTTACTAAAATAATATTTTTTTTTTAAATCCTTCAAACAAATCTAATGTATCTATTTTTTTTAAATAGACTTGATTAGTGTAATACTTGAGAATTCAATTTTCGTGACAGCTGAACTTTCAATTGAGTTTTTAATTTTTGACTTTGGATACTTCGTTGCAATTCGACATTTTGAATATCGAATTCTAGAAATGATTTTCTATTTTTTTTAAATGAAAGCAATATTTTAAAAAATTAACATTAAAATAAGAAGAAAATAATTTAGAATAATTAATTAAAATGTTGAGATTAAATTTTAATTGATTTGAGAAAAGAAGCAAAAAAATAATTTACTGGTGATTTGTTTTTGGTTTTATAATATTAGTTTTGTATAATTTAGAATCAAATGAATTATTATTATAGTGATTTGTAGGAAAGTGAAAGAAATATAGATAAAAAATCTTGACATTATTATTATTATTATTATTATCAATTATATAATTTTTTAAAGTAATTTAATAAATCTAGTAGGAAATTTAAAATGAGGTAAAATATAAAGTAGAATTTTAAATTTATATTAAGGATTAAATTTATTATAAATAAAATTAATTTAATGTAATTAATTAAAAAATATTGATATTAAACTTTAATTGAATTTAAAGAAAACAAAATAAAAAAATTAAGAATATATAATTTTTGTTTTGTAATGTTAGTTCTGTGATATAATTAGGAATAGAATGAGTTACTAGTATAGTAGTTTCTAAAAAGGTTGAATGGGAGAAATAATAAAAATTTAAACTTTGAAAACATTAATATTATTATTGATTATATATTTTTTAAAATAATTTAAAAAACGACGTAGGAAATATAAAATGAGTTCAAATATAAATCTGAATTATTAAATTTATATTAAAGAAAAAATAAAATATTTATTCATATAATGAAGATCCAAAAAATTATAATGAATTGAAAATATTTTATTGAAATATTATTATGAAGAATTTAATTATTTATGAAATAAAAAATTTAAATTAAAACATGGAATACAATTATTAATGATAGTTAAGAGTAAGGATTAATTTAAAATTTGAAAGTTAATCTTAATTTAATTCGATGTAGTAAATTGCTTTAATGTTTTTAACTTTAAATTTGATTTTGAAGGAAATGTGAAAAGTTAAAATATTGGAATGAAAATTAAAATTTAATTATTTATAAAAAATATTACACAAATTTTTTAATGAGATGAGAATATCTATCTTGTGGTGGGTTGCGTCATGATGATTGTGGTTGTTGTGGTAGTGAGTGACACTAGAATTAAATTGTAGAAGTTGTTGAGTCATTTGAAACGAAGCACGAGAAGTTAAAATGTAGACACTTGATTATCAAATTGTGTTGTTGGATGCACTTATTGCATGTAAGCATTGATAAAATGTGATATTTTAAAATCTAATGCAAACAAGTTAGAGATAAAATAAGCTAAATTGGATGCAAATGAGTTTCTTCTGTCTCCATAAACGTCATGAATTGTTCAACTGTGAATGAATGGTAGTAAGGTTCCTAATATGGCTGATTACAAATGTTTGTAGCTAGGAATGTCGACTCAGGTAGTAGATTTTGTTGTGTTTGTATATCTTCAAATAATTGTGACAATGACAAAAAAATTATGTAATTGGACATGTATCATTCCATGTACAATCAAGTGTTGTATAAAGGTCCTACATTGGATGACCAAATAACATTAGTTCACGATGGTTGTTCCACACGTTGATCCACATTGCATGCTTTGTTTACTAATTTTTGTTTGGTCATTGTAAAGATCGAGAAAAATAGTTTTAGAGTAGAACTAGTTTAATTAAAATGACACCTGAATATTTTATTATTAAATTTAAAAAATATATAAATATTCAGTTATTCGAGTTTCATTTTAAAAGAACCATCATCTCTCTAAAAACTCCATTTTCTTTTCCTTTGCCTTCTCTATAAGATTCTGACATCCTCACTCATCAGTTTGACGATCAAAGTATGCCATTAGACTTCTAGAAGCGAAGACTACAAGACTGCCCGATTAGAATCTCTGATAGAGTAATTAATTTTTGTTCCTTCTTCCTTTCCTCTCCCTAATCCCTAAGATTTTGACCTCCTCGCTTATCAGATTGACGATCGGAGTCTACCATTGGACTCCTGGCAGCGAACTCTATAAGATTGCCTGATTAAAATCTCAGATAGGGTAAGTTCATTCTTGGCTCCTTTTCCTTTGAGTTAGTCTTGATCTAGTTAGGTTTGTCTTTGGTTTAAGCTTGCATGTGATGCTTTTATCTTTAGAAGTAGTCTTTGTCAGCTCAGGGTCCTAGTGGTATAGTTAGATTTTTTTTATTAGGACTCTGTGGTGCAGGTTAGGCTACCCTTGAACTTTTGGTAGTTTAGAGCTCTTAGGGAACATTTGCTCAAGTTTAGGTAAGGGAAGCTAGTTTAAATTGCCAATAGAACCCTAGGCTAGAAGATCAGGATGTGATGTGAGTTGATTTTTAGATGGTTCCATTTTATGGTGACACTTTACTTAGAGTTGATATTTTTAACAATTTATGGTGAAACTTAGGGAAGATTCCCACTGGACACAAACTTAACCAAATGGTTAAGTAAGTGTGAAGGTTCACTTCACAAAGGCAAAGATGAAAAATCAATATAAAGTGATAGATAGAATGCAATGTGGAATGAAAATGGTAATAAGGTAAACATCAATGGTGGTTATGGTCTAACCAAATGATGAACCATAAGCATATAACAAAAGCAAAAACCAAGAACAAGAATTCAAGACAAAGACATATATGAAATGGAAATGAATTGAAAAGAGTGGAGGAAGAGAAACTTATGGAGTGGTTGTGAGAGTGGTTCACGCCACTTGGGGTGTGGTAGCCACCAAGATGAGTGAAGGGACGTCACTTGAGAGTCTCACACTCTTCAAGATAAGACCTAGCCAAGAGGATTCAAACCTCACAAACTTCTCATACAATTTGTGTAGAGTAACTTTTCTATTCAAAATTAACATGTGAATACATGGAGTAAGGCACCCTATTTATAGGAGATGGTGCCTTAGTGAACAAGAAGCAAAGGTAGGTTCAGAAACACTAAAATAAGGGCAGCCTTTGGGTCTGACTAAGTCAAAACCGCACCCTAGGCTTGTCCTTCTAGAAACTAGGTTAAATTTTCTTCCTAAAGGGCTAGGAGAAGCTAAAATGATAAGTACACCCCCTATTATGCTAAAGGCACCTTATTCTAGCATATCTTTCTATTTGGACCCTAAAGTGAGACCAAATTATTTACAACATGTTTTATTCTTAAGAAGACCAAAAGGAAGAAAAATTGATGTTCTGGTCTTTGCCCATTTCTCCTTTTGGTGAGGTCTACTAGATCCTTGGTGGGGTCTTCACTTGAAAGTTGATAGTGTGAATGGTAATTTGCATCCTTGGTCATCTCCTTGTTGGTTTGAAACTAACTATGTTATCTGTAGGAGTTCTAAATTTGAGGTCAAATTCTCTCAAACTTGGGGGCATGATACAAATCAAGCCAATAATCATGTATTGTTTGGAAACACTACCACTCCTGGATAAGACTCTAAGTATTCTATGGAATAACAACCACTCTCGACTAAAAATCTTGTATTCTAAGAAATGTGATCAATATATCATACATTTGGTAACTAAAACGTCCTAGGACAGATACAAAATATGGTTCACTCTTTTAGGTTGCTAAAGGACACAATGATGTTCTATCAATTGGTTAGATTCTCAAGATTTAGCTTAAGTGTTTGAAGGATTATTCGTAGGACAAAAGATTTTCGTGAAACCTTCTTCAAAGATTACTCGTATATATATAGAGTTCAGGGAAATAACCGTTGTAAATCTTTTTTTACTTATGGGTGAAACTAGGAAGTATCTTTGTTCTTTAGAGGTGTCTATCCTTGTAGACATCGAGGGTTGCATTAAAAGTTTTGTTGAACATAAGACTTTGATGACCCCAAATCTGTGAAGATGCTTGGATGTTGTGTTGCTGCTAGTTGGGTTTAGTTTTTAGTGTTTTGATTTTGTGTTATATCACTCTTGAAAAACTTAGCTTAGCTAGAGCAATCTTGTTTGAATAAGAAAATAAGTTTTTCAAAGCTAAGTGATAAACAACCGATTGATTTCACGATTTAATCTGTTATTTGACACATAGCATGTTTAAGAGTTTTTTTTAACTAACTTTGACTTGGTTGACCAACAGACTTACCATTCAACTGATTATTTCGAGATTTCAACCGGTTGATTGTTGTATCTTTAACAACTTTTCAAAAATTAGTTTAACCAGTTTTTGTTGGCTTTTCAAACTGTTTTTGGCTCGTGATTACCTGACTATAACGGTCATATCTAAGAGCTATAAAATGTGTTCTCCCTCATCCTTTTAAAACAATGATTGAGAAATATTTAAAATCTGCTTTGAGAGAGAAGTTTTAAAAGAGTTTTTTGAAAGATTACTTAGAGGCTTTGCAAGTGTTCAAGAAGTGATTCTAGGAGCCCTGTGATTTCCTGAAGTCAGGTGTAATATGCTCTTACTTAGTTTCTTGTATTTGAATTCTGATATTGTAAAACTGTTGTAAAATCCTGTAAAGTCAGTGTGATTCTGGCTTAAGGTGTGTGCTGGTGCAAAGAGGGTGCGTAGGCTTTGTGGGATTCAAAGTCACCTCTTTGTGGCTGTGTAAGTTGTAATCTGTGATTGGTTACATAGTGAAATACTCAGTGGTTTGACTGAAGACTGGATGTAGCTCTGAGATTGAGTGAATCAGTATAAACCTTGTGTGTAATCTCTCTATCTCTATCTCTTTAATAACTGTTTGATATTTGCTCCGCTGTCATAAACAACCGATTATCTTTGTATTTCAACCGGTTGATATTCTTGCTCTGCAAACTGTTATACTTGCTTTTATCTTTGTGCTAAAAACAACTGGTTATATCGAAATATTAATCAATTGTTTTTCTGTCAACTGTTTTAATTGTTCTTTTCTATTGTTTGTTCTGATCTTCCTTTCTGTAATTCATTAAAGGTTCTTTCTTAATCAATCCTTTGCGAAAATCTTTCACTAAACAATTCACCCCCCTCCCCCCGTTTTTATATTTCTAACATGTTCTTCATGAAACATTTAATGTAAACTTATACTTCAAAAAACTTTATGATACTTAGCATAAATTATTAGACGCAATCTTCAATATATCTTCTAATTTTATTTTCCTTACTAGATCATTTTGGTGGTTAGATGAAGAAACATTATTTACATAACAATATTATATACATTTATTAATTAAAAATATACTATGTATAACATTTCTATTTTTACCCATATTTAATAAAATAATACGCATACATTATCTAATTAACATATAAACATATACAATTACCTCATATTGTATCTCAAAAATATATTCTTCTTCATAGAAATTTTAATATATACACAAAAGTTTAAAAACAAAACATTCAAAATAATAATATCTCATCCTCCGGCTGCTCACTGAGGAGCACTATCACCTGCAACCTTATCTGCTCCCGTGTAAATTAACACGATCATCACAGATTAAAGAAAACAAACAAAAAACAAAGCACAAGATAAGCTAGCTATTTTTAAGAATTCTAATATAAATTTTGTTAGAATTAGAGGCCTTAAACAAGTGGGGGGTGAATTGTTTATGAAAGATTTTTGCAAGTATTGAAGGTAAAGTGAAAAGCTATGAAGAATTAATCAATGGAAAATCTGTTCAGCCAAATAGAAAACTATTTTTAAACTCGATTCCAGATAATCAACTTGTTGTTTTCACGAAACAGCCAACTGTTTGTACCAACAGATTTGAAAACCAAAGATAAAATAGTTTAATGAGTGTAAGGATATAGAAATTCACACAAGATGTTTATACTGGTTCACTCTTAACCTAGAGCTACATCCAGTCCTCAGCTAACTACTGAGAATTCACTGTGTAATCAAACTTAGATTACAAAATACACACCAAAAGTGATGATCTTGAACCCCTCAAGAACACACACCACTTTTGGCAAACCACACAGTTTCCAAAAACACCTTCTGAAACCGCACCACTCCAGAACACACAGAAATACAATGTTCAGAGAAGAAGGGAATAGAATACACCTGGGTAAATCAAAGATTAAAGTTGAGAATTATAAGACAATCCTATTCCACACTAGAGATGATCCAATAGCTTCTTGAAATCTTGAAAATTGTTTTGATTGATCTCTCTTTCTTAGTTAACGCGTAGGAGTGTAAAATAACCTTTTTATACTCCAATCAGATGGTCAAAGCAGTTAAATCAAGAACCAAAAGCTATTGGAATCATTTAAAACAGATTGGAACATCCTAACATAATTCTGTTAAGGTTTTCAGAAAAACAACTAGTTGAATTCTTGAAACAGCCGGTTGAATTAGTTTGACAACAAAGTCAAAACAAACCCAAGCTTTTCAAACTCATTTTAAAAACCACTAAGTGTCAAACAATCAGTTGAATCGACATTTCAACAGGTTGAAATTTTACACTCTTTAGAAAACTCATATTTTCAAAAAGATTAAGATTTAATTAACTTTGGATCATCTTAAAGAGTGGATTAACAATTCAAAGACTACTAGACACACATAGAAAACCAGCAACAAAGTCTTTAAGCATTCCTCTTGGATTTGGAGACATCAAAACACCTTGTTCAACAAATTTAACTTTTAATAACAAGCAGAATCCATCAAATTATCATAATTTGCACAAAAACATCAAGCGTTTATCACATTCATAATCCACATTAATCATGTCATATTTCTACTGACTCACATACTTAGACACTTGACTCTACGTTCGTAAGACTCGTGTATTAAAATTACCATCCAGAGACTTGCAGATATCATACTACTCACTTTGAATCCACACAACCATGCACATAATCATCTCATATGATAAAGTAAATCCAAACTTAGTCAAATGAACCTTTTTTAACTCTCACAAACTGAATAACTTCATTTATATGATTCCATTATATCAGTAGAGTCAGAATCATTTCATTCACAAGATACACATAAATCAATACACCCTAATAACAATCTCAACACATTATTTCCTTTCCTAAAAATACTATGTCTTGATCACACTTTACCTCATTGTATACTTCATTGTACACATCAATACACCATTCAATCACATCATATTTTAAACTTCCAAACAATCCAAATATATCTCAAAAATTCACTTAAACACATAACTAAGTTCTTTTAATCACATTTTTAAATAAAATTTATATTTTTTACTTAAAAACAATACGCAATAATAAACTTGACTTTCAAAAGCAAAAATATTTTTTTTACTGGCTTGAGCGAGAATTTGCTCGTTTAAGCAAGAATGGGTCTCGCCCAAGCAAAAATCCCCTCGCTTGAGCGAGATTAAACATGAGGGCACCCCAGAAATTTTCCCATTTTCGCCTGAGCAAGATTCTTTCTTGCTTAAGAGAGAATGGACGACCCGAGAGTGCCCCATCTTTTCATTCTATTCTTGCTTGAGCGAAAATTATCTTGTCTGAGCGAGATATGCAGAAAAATATGCATAATTCTGCCTAATTTCATCATTCAAAATCAAACAAAAATAATTTAAATTCAAGAGTTACTTACACTATATCAACTAAACAATTCAACCATTTTTTCAGATTCAAACAAAAACATCTACCATAAATCATCCATATCAAAATCAACATATTCACATTTTATTTTAAACAATATTCTACATTACTCATAAACAACCAATCAAGCAAACAAGATTTGAAACTGGTGACCACGTCACCCCCACATCCAGATCTTCTAAAGTAGGGTTCTATTTAAAATTAAAACTAGCTTCCCTTACCTAAACTTGAGCAAATGCTCACTAAGAGATCCAAATCCTAAAATTGTTCAAGGATAGCTTAACATGCATCACAAAGTTCTGATAAAAAAATCTAACTATATCATTAGGAACCTGAGTTAGCAGAGATTAATCCTTAAGCTAAAAGAGTTGCATGCAAAGCCTAGACTGAGACAAACCTATCAAGTTCAAAATTTGACTAAAAGAAAAAAGAAAAAATGAACTTACTCTATCAGAGATTCTGATTGGGTAATCTTGTAGTCTTTGCTTCCAGGAGTCTAATGACGAACTTCGATCGTCAAACTGATGAGGGAGGAGGTCAGAATCTTAGAGAGAATGGAAAGAAAAGAAAAAGAGAAGTTTTAGAAAGATGGTGGTTCTTTTAAAATAAAACCTAAATAACTGGATTTTCTATTTATAAACTCTTTTTATTTTAATAATAGAATATTCAGGTGTCATTGAAAATATATTACTTATACTATTATAACAATATTTTCTAAATCCTTACACTATCAAATACCAAAAAACAAGATCTTATTTTATGTTTTTAATTAAAAGAAAAATAATGTTACAAAATATTATAACGTCTATTGCCAATAGATGAAACACTTGTAGTTTTTAAAAATATGGTATTAAAGATACTTTTATATATTAAAGACTTTTATAAAAGTACATTTGTTGATATTTTCTCCAACCAATATTATATATTTATTACACCCACATAAAGAAAATCATTAAATAAAAATCAATTTTAGAGATAAAAAATAATTAATTACTATATTGACTAAATTAGATACTATTTTAGAAACTGAAAAAATTATTAATATGTAAATTAATTTTTATTATTGAAAAATAACTTCTAAATTAATATCTAATTAGCTATCAAGATTTTAATTACTAGTTATTTAACTAATATCTTGGTAACAAATTAGATACCAATTTAAAAATTATTTATTAATAATAAAAATTAATTTAAATATTAATAATTTTTTTAATTTATAAAATAATATCTAATTTAATTAATATAATAACTAATTATTTAAAAAAATTAGTTTCTATTTAATAATTATTTTATAGTGATATTTGTTTACAAACTATTAAATTATCTTTATTGTCTAATATGCATTTCAAATTGATATATTACATATAAATATCAGTTACCATATATTCATCACAATAAACATTGTTTATTTTTGTCGAGTTTTCAAATCTATCATTGATATTTAATTAAATTATATATATATATATATTTGACCACCTTTTTTTTTCACCTTTTGTCACAACCTTGCCATCATCATAAAAGACAAATTTCTTGTAACGAGAGAATACTTATAACTCAGAAAATTCTCTTAACTGACTTAGAGAGTTACGGTTTGAGTCCTTGAGCCATAGAATTAAGACTTGAGTAGAAAAATCTTCATGTGACCATTATTTTGATCCCTCATATTTGATTGTGCTTTAAACACTATCTTTTTTTCATTGAATGATGCGATTCCAAGACTATGGAGATAATATTCTTTTACAAAAGATTGTCTATTATTTCCTTTTTATAATTTTTAACATACTATATCTTCAGTTATTTTAATCTTTTTCTCAAAATAATTTAGTATTTCAAAGTTTAATTGATATATTTTTTTCAACATATATCTTCATTTAATATTTCATATAGGTGCAGGGGTGAATTCAATATCAAAGTAATAAATAAAGAAAATTTTATTTCAATACATAACAACATTTTATTTTTATTAAATATTTTTAAACCATGTTAAAAATATAAATATTATTAAAATAGAAGAGATCACTCATTATCTTTCCACAATCATGTACAAATGGATGTTATGCATGATCTTCATTTTGTTTTGCACATCATTGATAATTTTGACCTAATAGTGAGATATATAGTAATCTCTTTACAAACATAAAGACATAGAGATTATTGGAAGAGACTTTATTTGTTTGAGAAAGTCTTTTCAATTCAAAGTTTAAGACTTTGGAAAAGAATGGCGGTGGATGCATAGCCACAAATTTGATGTGAAAAGCTGGGCCTAGTTCAACAAAATCTCATCCTAGATTGTTGTAATGTAAAGAAGTAATATTTTAAATAAATAAAAAAACACTGAAGTGCCAAAAGATTGCATCTATGCAAAGTCAGAAACACACTATGATAGGATATATTTTGTCTACTTATGACTTGTGCCAGAATGAAACTCCACCCCTGATTTTGCAACACAAAATCCACCAAATTAATTACTCACAAAAAAAACTAATTGGCGGATTAAAAAAAAGTCTACAATAATATTTTTAAACAAAAATCAGTTATAAATAAAGACAAAACATAAACCATTGTACTAACTAAATCAAATATTATTTTATAAACTAAATCAATTATTAATATTTAAAACATTTTTTATTATAAAAAATAATTTTAAAATTAGTATTTAACTAGTTATTAAAATATCTAATTAATTATTAACTAAAATTTTAATAACTAATTATAAAATCTTGATAAATAATAAATACTAATTTAAAAATTATTTTAAATATCAATAATTTTTTTTATTTTTTTTTAAAAATATTTAATTTAATTAATATAGTAAATAATTATTTTTTATTTTGAAAATTGATTTTTATTTTAGTAATTTTGTTGGAGTGGCATGTGATAAATTTATACAAAAGAATTGATTATATGACAATGTTTTGAGTGGTTTTTTAACTGGAGTACATTAGAGGTGGTTCTTACTTATAATTGAAATTTTTGTTTGAGAAAATTTCGATAAAAGAACCTTAGTATCAATGAGCAGTAAATAAATCCATATTAAAAATCAATAACAATACCTGAATTTATGAAACAATAAATTTATTGGATTTTTTGATATTCTTACTTTTATCTAATATAAAACTCCATGTTATCCTTGACTTGAACAAATAGTTAAGTTACAATTATTTTGAAGAAAAATGTGGGTACACACATTCTGACCTTTGATGTCAGGTTATTAATTATGTGGGTGCTTTGGTAATAATATAAAATGAAGGTATTGGTTTTGTATGATTGTGGATGATAATGATGTTCTGTGTGTCTGAGATTATGCAGATTTGGAAGACCAAGTTGTGGCGCTGGCTTAGCGCAGCATGGAAACCCATGCACCCTCACTCTGCTACGCCCATAACTCTAACAAATCTTGCTTGCAACACATCATGGAATACTCAGAGGTAAAATAAATTGCAGAATTTCTATCCATTTTAATTTGGTTTAATCATATTTTTTCCTATGTAAATTTTTGAAGAATCCAGTTTTAATTGTCAAAATTTGAAATCAAGTATTCAGTAAATAATCAGATTAATATAATAAATATTACCATATTTCCTTTTAGTATAATAAAAAAAGATTAAAATTTCAGTATAAATTTTTAATATTATATTAATTTTATTTAAAATTTGTCGATGATTAAGATAATAAATATATTTAATTATTTATAATGTGTATTTATCAAAAGAAAAAACGTTATTTTTCAAGAAAATCTTTGATGTTTGCTTTTTATTTGTAGATTTAAATTTTTTTACTTTTTTTTATGGTTACTAAGCTATTAATATTAATTTCTTCTTTTTAATTAATCACGTACCAGTTATTTAAAAATTAGACATGTGTTCAATTATATTAACAATTAACAAAGTTTAAACAAAAATAATGTAATTAAAAATATTTTTTTATTATATTAAAAATTAAATATATCTATTTATTTCACTTAACTTATTATTTAATTTTCAAATTTAAAAATACAGTTTTGACAACTCCAATTTATTTTTGAAGAACTAAAGTGGTAGTGGAAAATGACATGTGTTAAATTTCATACCAATTTGAGTTGGCAGCAATGATGAGGAATTAGGCCCCTTTATCAAATGTGATTGGGGAGCGAGATTAATTCTGCATGTTTTTTCGTATTGAAAAGAAAAATTGGATTCACCTTCCAATTGCGTATAGTTATAACTCATTTATTTATATTTATTAACATGGCTAAACTTCCATCATATTTATTAATAATGATTAAACTTGTTAAAAAGTATGTTTTATGTCAACAATTTATTTTTTTATTTTGACAAATTGGACATCAGATATGGAAATTGTATTGGACGGAAATGTTCGAGTTCTCGGTTCAAGTATTTAAGCGTGATAAGTTCGATTAGACAGATTATACCTAGTTTGATTCGGAGTAAGTATGAACCTAATGACACATTACGAGATCGATTCAAATGTTGTGTATTTTATAAAAAAAATAATTAAAATAAAAATAACAGAAGAGTAGCTAAATTAGTAAAATGATATATATTTTTTTAATACAAATAAAAGTTGTTAGGGATGACGTGACATCGCACCCGAAAATAAATGTGCATGTTAAAAAAATGTTCTTACTGTTGAAATTATATTCTTGTTGTTGAGATTATATTCTTGTTGTTGAAACAATATTCTGGTTGATGAAAAAACGTTGATGGAAATGTCTATAAAAAGGGTTTAAGACCCCGAGTAAAGGTAGGTGTAACATTCCTAATTTTTTACCCATATTTACTAATATATTATGCGTACAATATCTAATTAACATATAAACATATACTACTTTCTCATATTTGTATCTCAAAAAGATATCCCACATTCAAAATAAAACATTTGTTCCTCTAGCGGCTCATTGAGGAGCTCTATCACCTGCAACTTCATTTGCTCACGTGTAAATTAACACGATCATCACAAATTTAAAGAAAACAAACACAAAACAAAGCATAGGGTAAGCTAGCTATTTTTGAGAATTCTAATATAAATTTGATTTTTAAAAACACACATAATTCATCAAATTCTCATAATTTGCACAAAGTCATCAAGTGTCTATCACATTTATCATCCACATTATTTCTGTCAGATTTCTACTGACTTACATACTCAGACACTCGACTCTACTTCCAGAAGACTCGTGATTGAAATTAGCATCCAGAGACTTGCACCTGTCATACTACTCACTGTGAATCCACATAGTCATGCACATAATCAATCTCAATATATCATCATCTCATCATCTCATATGACAGGGTAAATCCATTTGATATGCTCTGATAAGTTCTTTCAAACTTCAGACTCAGCCAAATGAACCTCCTTCGACTTTCACAAATTGAATAACTTCATCTATGTGATTCCATTATATCAGTAGAGTCAGAATCATCTCATTCACAGGATACTCACAAATCAATACACCTTAATAACAATCTCAACATGATATTTCCTTTCCTGAAAATACTATGTCTTGATCACACTTTCACCTTATTACATATATCATTTAACACATCAATGCACCATTCAATCACATCATATTTTAAACCTTCTAAACAATCCAAATATATCTCAAAATTCACTTAAACACATAACTAAGTTACAAATATATGCTCTCTAAATCAATTATCATCTAAAATTAAACAACCACTTCTCATCAAACATATCATTTAAGTAATTCAACAAAATATTCAAAAATAGTTCAACTCATTTATATTATCATTCAAACATTTTCAATTTTCAATCACAAACACTTTCAACAACTTATTTACCTTAAAATCAATATAAAATATTCAAAATCAACAATTTCAGTCAACATATTACTTTACTCTTCAAAAGAGACAATCTTGTAAGCAAAAATTGGAACTGGTGACCACGTCACCCCCACATCCAGATCTTTTAACCTAGGGTTCTATTTAAAAAATAAAACTAGCTTCCCTTACCTGAACTTGAGCAGATGCTACCTAAGAGCTCCAAACTATCAAAAGCTCAAGGGTAGCCTAACCTGCACCACAGAGTCCTAATAAAAAAATCTTACTATACCACTAGGACCCTGAGCCAATAGAGATTATTTCTAAACATAAAAGCATCACATGCAAGCTTAAACTAAAGACAACCTTAACCAGATCAAAACTAACTCAAAGAAATAGGAGCCAATAATGAACTTACTCTATCTGAGATTCTGATTGGGAAATCTTGTAGAGTTTACTGCCAAGAGTCTAATGGCAGACTCCGATCATCAAACTGATATGCGAGGAGGTCAGAATCTTAGAGAGAAGGGAAAGGAAAGGAAAAAGGGAACAAAAATGAACTTACTCTATCAAAGATTCTGATTGGGCAGTCTTGTAGTCTTTGCTGCCAGGAGTGTAATGGCGTACTACGATCGTCAAACTGATGAGCGAGGAGTTCAAAATCTTAGAGAGAAGGCAGAGGGAAAGAAAATGTAGTTTTTAGAGAGATGACGGTTCTTTTAAAATGAAACTTGAATAACTGAATTTCTATTTATATGCTCTTTAAGTTTAATAATGAAATATTCATGTGTTATTTTAATTATACCACTTCTACTCTAAAACTATTTTTCTCGATCCTTACAGTAAGCTTTTTTGAACCTTATATTGATACAAATTTATAGTTTGAATGCTCTCAGTGACTTGATCGTCGGAGTGTGATCAACATATCAGAGCATCACGTGGAGACAAGTCAAAGCGGAGCTCATCTCAGAGACCGACCGAAGTCAGCTGGCGAGAACATTTGGCTCCCACCGTAGGGCCCGATAAAACCTGATCCCATCCATATTTACGACTAAGCCTTCCGACGTGATGAGAAACACAAGGGCAGGACTGCTGGGATATGGAGAAGGCGAGGTCCCCGTCTTGCAGCAAATTATGGAGACCATGAGGGCTCTCCAAGAGGAAAATGAAGAATACCTACGCGAGTAAGAGCGAATTCGAGAAGAAGCTTGAGCTAACCAAGAACGCCTTCAAGAGGAAACACGTTTAAGCCAAGCTCGCCTCATGGAAGAGATTGGGGCCTCCCGAATAGCTATGGATGAACACGCATAAGCCAATGAGAAGCTACGAAAGACCAACGAGGAGCTGCAGAGGGACTTGCGTCGACAGGGTCGTCGTCCCACCCAGGAACGTTCCTTAGACTTGTCATCGAGAGATGACCCCAAGTCGTTATCTCAACAAATTATGGAAGAGCTCGTGCCGCCCCATTATATCACATCCAAGATCGCCCTTTTCTCTAGGGTAGAGGACCCTAAAAGTCACCTAAAGGTGTTTCGGGCTCAAATGATAATCTCTGGGGGGTCGGATGCAATCCGATGTAAGATGCTCAAGGACACATTCACAAGAACAACTCTACAATGGTTTAGCGGAATCCTGGATGGACATATCAACTCTACAATCGTCGTCCCACCCAGGAACGTTCCTTAGACTTGTCATCGAGAGATGACCCCAAGTCGTTATCTCAACAAATTATGGAAGAGCTCGTGCCGCCCCATTATATCACATCCAAGATCGCCCTTTTCTCTAGGGTAGAGGACCCTAAAAGTCACCTAAAGGTGTTTCGGGCTCAAATGATAATCTCTGGGGGGTCGGATGCAATCCGATGTAAGATGCTCAAGGACACATACACAAGAACAACTCTACAATGGTTTAGCGGAATCCTGGATGGACATATCACCTCTTTCCCTTGGTTCTCTATAATGTTTAAGGAACAATTCTTGGCTAATAAGGTCAATCCCCAAGGTTATGTAATCTGTTCAATGTCAAACAGAGCGAATAGGAATCGCTAAAAAAAATACTTGAATAGATTCTGTGTAGTCTTAGTAAGACTTTAAACTCAGGATGAAGAGATGTTGGTTGCTGCTTTCGTACAAGGGATGACAACAAACCCGTTCAGTGATTCATTAATCAAGAATCCAGCAGAGACGTTATCCAAAGTGCGTGGACGATCTACCGCTCATATTGAATCTGAAGAGGTTGTGCACAGGAAAAATGGTTGCTCACTATTGAAATAGTCAAGGTACAAGGAGAACAACCGAGATCGTTCTGTCAGGAGTAATGAAGTATCCACCGAGAAAAGAGCGAACTAGAGGTATATCCCATATGTTACCAAGAAGGATGAACCTAAGGCGAAGGTCAGGGATGAAGTATCAATTAGACCTAGATTTCGGGTATCCTTCAAGACAAATTGAAGTTTCCCCAAAAGGCAGACCGATTTTTGAGGTCACAAAAGGATATTTGGTGTGATTTTCACCGAGCTTATGGGCATGCAATCGAGCAATGCATCGCCCTAAGCTACTAGCTGGAAAATTTAGTCAAAGAGGGCCTCTTAACATAATATCTCGAGGTCGACCAAGAGGGGTCGAAGTTGGGAACCACATCCTCTGATGTGAGTTGATTTTAGATTGTTCCATTTTAGAGGTGACACTTTACTTATGATTAAGATTTTTAACAAGTATATGATGAGACTAGGGAAGATCCCCATTGGACACGAACTTAACCAAGTGGTTAAGTAAGTGTGAAGGTTCACTTCCAAAGGCAAAGAGGAAAATCAAGATAAGGTGATAGTGATGATGCATTGCGGAAATTGAAAGACATGAAAGGAAACAATTAAGATGGCCATGGCTGAATGCTAAAAGGAAGAACAACACAAGAACACGAAGGAAAACTGAACTATAACATGTATAGAACACAAGAATAAAGTGGCGTAATGGAAATGAAGGAAAAGGATGGAAGAAGAAAGCTTATGGTGTGAATAAAGAAGGGACATGGCACTTGGAGTATGGTTTCCTCCAAGATGAATGTAGAGGGCCGCCACTTGAGAGCTCTCAACTCACTCAAGATAAGACCTAATGCTTAGAGTAACCAATCATCACACAATTTGTGCAGAGTTTTCCTTCTTCTACAAAATTCAACATGATCATACAAGGGGGAATGTACCCTATTTATAGGAGATGGTGCCTTAGAAAACAAGAAGCAAGGGTAGGATGAGAAACCTAAAAGTGGGGTGGCCTTAAGCATTGACTAAGGTCAATGCCACACCCTAGGCCATTTCTTCTAGAAACTAGGTAAAAAAACAAGCTAAAGTGATAAGTACACATCCCCTATTATGCTAAAGGAAACATATTTTACTGAAATTAAAAATAAAGACATTAGCTAATGCTTAGCCCCAAGGCCTGTGCTCTACTCCTCGTGATCCTCTGGGGCATGCTAGGTGCTAAGGCATTGGCTAGAGATGAATCCTGACCTAACCCTCTGTCTTGAGTTATGCTCCTAGTCATCCTCCGGGAAGGCTGGGCTAGGTCAGTGGACGCACTCTCTTCTAGGTTCTCATCATGTTCTTCGGGCGGAAGAGAATTCGTCCACAAATTTGGAAGACCCGCAGAGAAAGGAGTCAGATCACTAACATTGGATCCCTTTGCCATCAAACACAAATTGGATTTTTCATCTTCACTTGATGAGGAGCTTGGTGAGGAGACTTCATTTTCATCCCAAGCAATGTAGGCCTTTTTTGATTTCCCTTTCTTGCTTGACTTCTTTTCCTTGCCTTCTTTATTTGGGCATTCAGCTTTCATATGCCCCTATTCTCCACAACCGAAACAAGCATAATTGTTAGCACTAAAATCACTAGTTTTCTTGTTTCCATACCTTTCTTTGTTGCGGTTTCTCTTCAAGAATTTGATGAACTTTTTGGACAACAAACTAAGAGTTTCTCCCTCACTTTCGTCACTTGAGTCTTGCTTATTTTTGTTCTTGGCAGCTTTCAAGGCTATGTTCCTTACATGCTTGTCTTTGCTTTCTTGAACATTGAGTCTATTCATCTCCAACTCATGTTCTCTAGGCTTTCCAAACAAGGACACTGTCATTAAGGATGTCAAATCCTTACACTCAGAGATGGCAGTAACTTTTGGTTGCCAAGATCTATCAAGACACTTTAGAATCTTGATGTTCAACTCTTCCTTGTCAAAGATTTTTCCAAAACTCATTAGATGATTGACTATGTGGGTGAATCTTTTTTGCACTTCAGCAATTGATTCTCCTTTGAGCATTCTGAACATCTCATACTCTTGATTTAGAGTATGTTTCATTGCCTTTTTCACATCATTTGTCCCTTCATGGGTGACCTTTAGAGTATCCTACATTTCCTTAGCCGATGCACATTGTGAGATCCTAATTCACCCCCCTCTTGTTTTAGCCCTATAATTCTAACAAAAAATTCATCAAAGTTCAAAGCAGAGGTTATGATATTCTTGGCAATGCAATCAAACTTGGCCTTTTTATTTTCAGCATCAGTCCATTGGGACCAAGGTTTTTCAATAGAAGCACCTTCCTTTTCAAATTTAGGAATAAAAAGGTCATTTTCAATTGCATCCCAAATCCCTTTATCAAGAGATTCAACAAAGATTTTCATTTTAACCTTCCAAAACTGATAGTTCAAACCACAAAACAAATGTGGCCTGTTAATTGAGGCACCCTCCCCAAAAGGTAGTTTTTCAGCCATAGAAAAAAGATTTAGGATCGAAAACTTGAGTAACTACAAGAACTTAACTCTTGATGCCAATTGTTAGAATATATGGCCTTAAACAAGAGGGGGGTGAATTGTTTATAAGAGATTTTCGAAAACTTTTGAAGGTTTAATAAAATTCAGTGAAGAAATTCAGAAGAGGAACCAAGTTAGCCAAGAACACAATATGTTTTAAAGTGAAACACAGAAAAACAATCAGTTGTTTCTTCGAATCAATCAGTTGTTTATACCAATAAAATCTTAAACAACTTAAAAACAAAATTTAAAAGAGATCAGAGAAGGAGAAATGCACACAAGCAGTTTATACTGGTTCACTCTTACAACAAGAGCTACATCCAGTTCCCAGAAACCACTAGGTAATCCACTAAGCAATCAAACCAGATTACAAACACCACACACCAAAGTAGTGACCTTGAACCCCTCAAGAAACACACTACCTTTGGCAAAAAACACCAAGAGTATTGATCTTGAACACCTCAAGAACACACAACACTCCTTGGCAATACAACAACAGAAATACAGAAGATTGAGAAAAGGATTACACCTGATCAAAGTACAACTGAAAAGAATACAATTGCAATCCTATTTCACTCTCACTTGAAAATCCAAAGCTTGATGTGAATCTTGAAAACTAGAGATCAAATTTGTCAAAATGAATTTCTCAAAACTATTTCTTACTCTTCGAAAACATATAACAAACTATTTATATTTTCCAAAGATTGGTTAAAACATTTAATGAAGGAGCGTATTCAGTTAGAAACCATTTAAGAGAGATTCACCATTCAAAACAAAATTCTGTTAGGATTTTCAAAGAAACAATCTATTGAAAACACGAAACAACTGATTGATTTGGTTTGATAGTTAAGTCAACCAAGTCAAACATCTTTCAACCTTTTTCAAAAACCTCTAAGAGCAAAACAACCGGTTGATTCGACAAAACAACAGGTTATTTTTCACTTAGTTGGAAAAAAATCTAATTTAAAAAAGGTTTCAATTCACATCATTTTTAGATTCAACAAAAGAGTGGATCACACTTTAATCTACCAGATCCCACCCACACACAACAACAACACCAGCCTTTCATCAAACACCTTGGATTTGGATTCTTCAAAACTGTTGATCACTCTTGATCAACATATTCCACATAAGATGTAAAGTTTTTTATAATATTTGTTTTGTAATTGTGGATAGTGACTCTTGTTGTAATGGTTGTAGTTCCAGGTTAGTGAATAATTTATCCTTGAAAGTTATCCAACACCCCCATTCTTATAAGCTAGATTGGATAGTCAAGAGGGTAGAATGATAATGAAGAACCAAGTAAGTGTGCCTATAACCATAGGAAAGTATCAAGAGAGAAATTTATGTGATATTGTCCAATGGAGATAGGTTACATTATTCTTGGACAACCCTGGCAATATGATCATAATTCTTATAATGAGGGTCATAGAAACAAAATCACTTTTTTCTTTTCAAGGTCATAAATTTATTTTGTGTCCTCTTACACCTTAGCAGGTAAGAGAGGATGAAATAAAACAAAAAACAAAAATAGATAGTGAAAAAGAAAATGAAAAAAATAATCATGTTGTTTCTTCATCATCCAAACCTTTTTGTTTCATGAAGTCCACATTTGAGAGAGGTAATTATTCTTCAATTGTTTCTTCTTATTTTGTTAGTAAAAGGAAATTTAAAAATAAAAAACAAAAAATGACTAATTCTTTTCCACATTGGTTTTTTTTCTCATTTTTCTTTTTTTTTCTTTGTGTTCTACTTCTGTTTCCTAATTTTTTTCAGGTGGGCATTTGAACCTGGTGGACTGTACTAAAATTTTTGAACAAGGTGGTTAAAATATCTCAAAAAATCGGATCTAAGGATAGATCCTTTTCAAAGAGGAGGGCCTAATGGAGGATCATCCTTGTTAAAGCCACCATTTCTCTCAACTAAGAGTAGAGGGTCAACTTGAAGATTATAGTAGAAATATCTGTCTTGTAAATAATAGAATTGTATTTTTGGATTTGTATTCCGGGCCAAGTTAATGTAGGATTTTGGGCCTTGAAAGGCTAAGTAGAAAGCATCTACATGGCACCACTTCAAGGCCTCCAAAAAGGCGCCATGTGCCTCTCATTCAAGATGACTCTTTATATTTCTTTATGCTCCTTGTCCATTCTTTATGTGCCACATGTTGTGCCTTTTCAACCTCCTTGTGTGCCACTTGTCTTGTTGCTAATGAAGAGTTTTCTATGTCTTGGATTGCCACATGGAAAGTCACCATTGGAGAGGATTAGGTGACACATGTAATGATATAAATGGAGAGTTTTGTAGAAATTTGATAGTGATCTTAGAAGCCTCCTTAGTATAAATAATAGGCTTCTCTCTTGTAATATTTAGAATTGAATGATATATGAATTTGTGTTTCTGAATTTCTTAGTACATTTCTCCAAGTTTCTATTCTATGATGCTCTCTTCCATTTTAGAAACTCAAGCAAGTTGGTCTAACCTCTTCATTAGCCCTTGCACCTAAGAAACTCACGCTCAAATATTTCTCCTTCATGGCCATTCGGTGCTTCCTCCACTGAATTCAACAAGTCCTTTGTCGCCTTCCATCAAATCCTCTCAAACTCAAGGACATTACATCAGGTAGTCTTCTTAACAATCACAAAGACTTAAAAGCAATAAAACAAAAGCAAAGTATATATCAAGAATAAAACTAAATGAAAGCAAGTAAATCTAGATGATTCCTATGTGAAAGTGCAAGTGACAGTTGGAGCCCCTTAACATACTTCCATGACTAAATAAGCAAGAACTATTACAAATTTTTTTAATGGGATTTCTCTTGAAACATTTCCCCAAAAAAAGAAACAAAAAAATAGAATTGAACACAAAGGTTTCATGACACAATAAAATAAAATAAAATTGTGAGCTTTTAAAGCTCAAAATTGCTCTTCTTTTTTATTTATCAACTCATCTCCAAAGTGTTTAGTCTTGTCTCTTCAGTCATCACTTGTTTGTTCCCTCTATGTGAGAACATATCTTTTCATAGCCATAATTCATCAATGAAAGGTTAGCTTCAACCCAACAAGATCAATTTTCCACAATTGAATTCATCTTGAGAGGCCAACAAGTAAAATTAAGAAAGCTCAATTTATATTACAAAACTCAAATGGATTAAAACTGGAAAATTGGAAAGAGTAATTTTAAGGACTCAAAAGAAGAAATTAAAGTTTCAAAACCAGTAGGCACTCAAGTTTGAAACCTTAAAGAAAAGCACTAGAATAAATATCAAAAATAGAAAATTAAAATGAGAATTCTCAACACCAGTGCTTGGCTTATTTATATTTTTTTTCTAAAACAGATCTGGCTTTGTATTTTTAAACCTCATATGATTACATCAATTAGAAAATTATAGAACAAAATCCACAGTGATTTGGACCTAGACCTAAAAATAAATAAATAATCCAACTCGTTGGGTGTTAGTGTTTTGCGCTAGGCTTCTTCAGCTTGAGCATCTAGCTTTTTCAAATTTATGGGTTTTTTTTTCCTTTTTTGAATTTGGATGCCCCTTTTTAACAAAAACTTCCTAACATATAAATGTTTCTAGGTCCAAATTCCCATGCCAAAATTCAAAATATTCAACTCACGGTAAATTTTCCATCCAATACCAAAATTTCAATAGAAAGCAAAAAGACAGAAACCTATGGAATTGAAAGAAGGTTATAATATACTCAAGACATAATAAAAACCTAACTCTAAAGAACTTGTCAATGATCTAATAACAAGCTAAGAAACTCAAATTCAGAAATGGAAAAGCATACAAAAGCCAAAACACGTCAAATTACTCAATACTTTGAGGAAGACTCAAAAAATCAAGAAACTAAAATCAACTAATGTACTACTACATTATGACATGTATGGAATAAACATGACGTGCACAACATGGGTTAGATTTAAAACTCATATTAAAAAACCAAAACAAATAATGAACCAAACGAAATTGAATCAAGACTCAATAAAAATAAAAGCACACATAGTAGCATAAGTAGGAAACCTAAAACACATGTTTGGATTGTTCAAGATAGAATAAATGATTTAAACCTGTCAGAAACACTATGAACACATTATATTCGGCAAAATGAACTCAAAACAGATTCAAGACATGTAAAATAGTATTAAGATAACATGGAAATGAAAAGACCATTTAGAAACTTATCTTGATTGAACCCTTCCTCATGATACCAGTTGATGCAAACCCGAATTGCTCTATTCTTTTATTTTTGAGTTGTCTTTGGATGGATTTGGATGATGCCTTGTAGAAGCTATGGATAAGTGAAATTTCATTGGAGAAATGAAGTGAAATAGTGAAGAAAAAAGTTTAGAAGAGGTGAAGTCAACTCTTAGAAGTGCCTAAGCTAGTCACAAGAAGATGTGCTAACATAGAGTGAACTTTGACAAGTAAAAGTGTCTCAAAATTTGGACAAATTTTTATTTTCAACTCAAAGTTGAATTACAAGAGGTCTAGCACAGTTATTTATAGTGCTAAAGGAAACCAATGTTCATATTTTTACCTTAAAAATTCTCCACTCGCATGGTGTCAAATGACTTCCTCTCATTGGAGAAATTCCTCTCAAATTAGAGGTTGACAACTGGCATTTCTTCATTGATGGAAAAATCGTCTCCAATGAGGAGATAACATGTGAACCTTCATTCCTTCCTTGCCTATGCTTAGGTGAACTCCTCATACTTCCCATGCCATGCTTAGATGTCACATTCTTTCACCTTGTCGCTCCATTCTTCTCTTTTACCCTATATGCTCATTTGGGAACCCTAGACAACCTAGGGTTTCATTGGGCCCAATGAGGCCTAATTTGATGGAGTTCTCCTTGAATCCTAGCTTAATTTTTAGATTGAAATGGAGTGAATAACAATTTGGATGGTAGCGAAAGAAGTGAAGATCAAATGCATATGATTTATGTGAACAATGATAGAAGAATGGTGCTATGAAAGAGGTTATTCTGGCTAGTGCTCTAAGCTTCTCAACTAGGAGAATGAGAGAAAGAGATAAAAGACAGTAAGAGAGAAATCCTGAAACCATTTTGGAAGAAGTTCTTTAGTTTATCAAAATCTGAATTTTACATAAGAGGAATGCCCTATTTATAAGAGAGAAAGAAAGGAGACGACGTGTTGTGTAATGTAGGGTTAGGCTTAGGGTTTGGTAACCCCACCATACTGTCCATGCAAGCTTTACTAACCCTATCTTGCATGAAAAGTTAGGGTTATAAAAGAGGTGTGCCACTCTCTTTTAGGTTTAGGGTTTATTGTTAGAAATAGGTGGCTTGAAATAAGAGGGGAGTGAATTGTTTTTTAGTAAGATTTTCAAAAATACTAGTGTTAGATTGAAAACTCAATTAAATCAATTAATTGATTTATCTGTTCAACTGATTATAAAAAGGATAACAGGTATACTACCAAAATATGAACCAGTTGTTTCAATAATTCAATTGATTGATTTACACGCAGAACACTTAAAACAAATTATATGACAGATATCATAGTAAGAGAAAGAGAGAGAGAGAGATAATACAAGATAATAATACTTGTTCACTCTTAAGCAAGAGCTACATCTAGTCCTCAACACACCACTGTGAAATCACTAAAGCAATCAAACAAGATTACAAGGACAACAAATAGTGTTGATCTTGACCCTTAAAAAACACACAACACTTTTAACCACACATAGATTTCATAAACCCTATCTGAATCTATTTACAACACAATAAGTAAAGAAGAATGAAATTCAAATACACCTGGATTTGATACAAATAAAGAACAACAAAAATGATAACCCAAAACCTACTTCACATCACAACCATGATCCAAGATTCAAATGTAATATTCAAGAGTGATTTTAAAACAATTTGATTTTTTCTCTCGAAAAGTGTTGTGTTAAGTGATCATAAAAAATCTTTATAATGAAAGATTGTTAAAACAGTTTGATCATTTAATGAAATGATTTTAAATCAATTAAAAACAATTTGATAAACATAATAGTTTTCTATTAAAATCATTTAATTGATTTTTGAACGAACAACTGACTTTCTATTTAACTGATGAAATCACCATAAGAAAAAATTAGTTCATTTATCGAAATAATTGGTTGATTTTACATAACAAAAAAGACAAAAAGAAAACAAATCATTTTTAAATCCTTTAAAAACCTTTAAGTGTTTTCAACTAGTGGATATGTTAAATCAGTTTGTTAAACTACTTGCTATATTCAACAGACTTGAATAAAAGTAATTTCAACTGATTATTATACAAATCAACTAATTAAAATAAACACAAATTTGGACAAAAAAATATTTAAAGGAGATTTCAAATCAGGTTAACTTGGATCATTATGATATGGAAATTTACAAGACAAAATCTACCTAGCTAGACACACACACAACAAGAGGTCTTCATGAAAGATTTGGAAATCATCAAAGCTTTCTTGTTCAACATTTATGATCAATCTCCTCTTTTGAAGTTCAAGTGAAACCTATACTACCCTATACACGTATTTACAAGGCTTAAAAAAAAGAATTTCAAAGAAAAATGTCTTCTGCTTCATCTGCTTCTTTTTCTCTTAGCTTGGATTTTTTTGTGGGTTAGATGGACCTTCATCATTCCCTCCCTCTTAGAAAAAGATCTCTGCTCATATCTTCATTTTTCTCCAGTGTTGCCACCTTTATTTTTGAAATTGAGTAGATTTTCCTCTTCGATCAAATATCTTTTTATAAAAACAATCAAAGTATAAAACACATTATATTTGTTAAAAATAAAACAACAACAAGAGCATAAGAAAGGACCTTGCTTGCAAGGTAAAATGTACCCCTTACCTGATTGTGATTGACCTAAGGAGTACTGTTATTTTTATTTTTTTTGTTTTTGTACCTGCTGAAGTTTCTTAATTATTTGATCATGTTGTTTTTTCTTGGAAAAGCTTCACTAGGTTTTTCTTTATAGGAATTTTTATTCATGCCTGATTCAACACCAGAGAGAGATTTTTCAATTTTCAACTATGTTTGTAGTGGGTTTTCCAATTTCTTGTGAAGGTATTCAAAAACTAATCACAAACTTATTTTCTTTGTAAGTGAAAGTGATTCTATTAGAATGGTCAAGGTAAACAAATTTATGATCAAATTGGCCAATTTATTCTAACAAAAATATCACAGGCTTTGAAGAACACAATATTACATAAAACAATTTAAGCATGGTGTCTTACAAAGAGATTGACTTTCACTTGTTGATTCACAACTAGGTCCCCATCCTTTTGAATCCAAGAAAGTTTATAAGATGGAAAAAAGTCATTTGTATTAATATCTAGTGTAGCTCAAAACAAAGATTTTTCTTTAAGTCAATCCTCAGAGGGCTTTTCTAGGGAGGAGTTCATATTACTGTCTGGTTCAATTCCAGACAAGAATGTTGTTATTCTTTCTTTCTCTTCTTCCTCTTCTTCCTCTTCTCTTTCTAATTTTTCCTTTCTCTCTTTTCTTTTTCTTCTGTATCCAAAATTTCTTTTTCAATAGATATAGTATTATTCAAACTTTCATCTTCTTTTAAAAGGAAGTTTTCTTTTGGGTACTAAAAAATGTAGTGTCCATTACCATGATCATGAGACTTTGAAACATACTCTAAGTGTATTTTCTTGGAAAGAGAAATTTCTTTCCGAAAGTTTGCTACGCTTAGGAAAAGTTTCTTGATATTTTTATTTCTTTCCACTAAACTATTCCTTATGCCTATTTCTAGACTTATCTTGACTTTCTTTGTATTGTCAATTCCAAATATTTGACTTGGAGGAGTAACCCTCTCATGCAATCCAAATTGAGCTTTGGATGATGAGAGTTGACGATGTTGTGGAAGATGAGAGAGTTGCACCGAATCTTATGAGAAAATGGTGACGAATTGAAGTGATTTTGGTACTGAAATTAGAGAGAGGTTGGTCCAACTTCCTAAAGTTTCACTAGGCCTCTAGGTTCTCTAAAAAATGGGAGATTTAGGGAGAGTGAAATCTAAATTTTATAAAGATTTCATTCAATTATGCCAAATCTAAATACAAAAGGTGAATGCCACATATATATATATAATGATTTAATGATTTTATTGCAATGAAAAATATAAACATATCAAACAATCTCCTATGAAGAGGGGTAAAAAAAATACATTCTCCTGTATAAACAAATATAAAAGATATCAAATAATCTCCTATGTCCTATGGAGAGAGGTAAAATTACATTTTCTCTAAAACATGGAATCATTAATTTCAAACCCCTGTTCTGATTTTTATACTATTTAACTATTAAAAAATAATTATGATTTTACATTTTATATTGTAATGTACTAGTTATAAACTTCCTTGTACTCTTTATTAATTATAATATGTATGTTTCTTTGATTTGGATAACCGTGACTTTTGTTCTTATGTTTAGAGATTTGTGTCATACATATTCGTGTTTTTTTATTTTCTTATTTCTTCATCGCAATGAATTTTTATTAGAGATGGTCACATGTTTTATACAAGTTGATGAGAAATTTATTTCTTTCCATTATTAAATTTATTAGTTTGATACATTCCTCTGACCGATGTAAAAACTTAAATATATTGTAGTATTCCAATATTTACATGACAAATATAGATCTATCACAGGTTATAAATATGCTGTGTTGTTGTACAAAACAATTGTGAATAAAAGTGGTATATCAAACTAAGATTATATGAACGGGTATACACCAAATTGTTGTATATTTTTTCTTCCTTCCCGACATAACATATATTTTTAGTCCAACAAAATTTATAAATTTTGCATTCGTTGACTTTTACTTCTTATAATATTTACATTCGTCTCTAAAAATTATTTATTTATATTCCATTCTCACTATGTTGTATTTTTTTAAGTGATTTTAGATTTTTTTATCATCCTAAATATAAAACCAAAAGGAAAATAAAATTTTATTAGAAATATAATGCAAAATTTATATTTTTTTAAGGAAAAATGTACATTTTTTTTCTTTATAGGGGTTGCACGAACGCAAGCCCCATAAGACACAAATTATGGGGTAGACTTTGTTACTTGGACATACTTTAAAAAAACACTCCTTCAATGTGTAATGAATATCATTGTTCTAGGTTATAGGCCATGTTAATCATCCATTAACCCATCCAGATAAGTTGAGGAAAAATTGTACATCTAAAATTTTTAAATATTATATTATTAAAGAAAAAACTTACTATTTTTTTAAAATCCACGTGCATTAAAAATGGGTTATACCCACCATAATGAATGAAGTAAACAGTATCCTTATTAAAATGCTATGAGAAGCTAGTAGAATTAGGGTCACAAAGATCTTGTACTATGTTTAGCTAACTTCTACAACTCTATTCATGACTTGAATATTAGCAGGAAGCTTCGAACCACCAAGTCTCTTATCTTTTATATAACAAAATCGTCTGATAATGGTACTTTATCAAATTTTAAATTAATACAGCTTCGTTCAATGTACGATTTCCCTCATGTACTCAGATATTGGCTCAGATCAGTGTCTTCCGAAACTAGAATGCTGGCCAACAACCAACAGAATCATTTACGAAACCCTCTATACCCCCACAGGAAAAACAATAACGAAAATGATTTATATATATAATTATTGATAGTTTGTAAAATTGACTAGAAATCAATTGTTCAAAGATATTGATATAAGATCTATTAAGATTTTTTTTTTCATTTATTTTTCAACTTTGATGTGATCATTAAGATAGGTAAATGTATTCAATGGAGCACATAATATTATCATCTTCAATCCGTTATACAAGTGTGAAGGGAGAAGTTTGTCATAAAATAAATTAAAGAAGCTTATATGTTATTTTTTTTATCTAAGATCTTTTGCCGTTACAAAAAGAAATAGTATTACCAACAAATTTCTATTAAAATATAATTTGTTGAAAAATATGATTTATCGATGGATAAATCATTGTAGGTAACTTTAATATTATTGATTGATTTTTGTCGATGAATACATTATTGTCATAGGTAATTTTGACATTATCAATGAATGTTTCTGTCGATAATTTTTATTATAAGAGTAAACTTCAATAGACCATTTATATTTTTTTATTAAATGTTGTTTAACTAGAATATACAAACATAAATATGTTTTGTTTTTAAGAATTTCTCAAAACTATTTCTTACTCTTCGAAAACATATAACAAACTATTTATATTTTCCAAAGATTGGTTAAAACATTTAATGAAGGAGCGTATTCAGTTAGAAACCATTTAAGAGAGATTCACCATTCAAAACAAAATTCTGTTAGGATTTTCAAAGAAACAATCTATTGAAAACACGAAACAACTGATTGATTTGGTTTGATAGTTAAGTCAACCAAGTCAAACATCTTTCAACCTTTTTCAAAAACCTCTAAGAGCAAAACAACCGGTTGATTCGACAAAACAACAGGTTATTTTTCACTTAGTTGGAAAAAAATCTAATTTAAAAAAGGTTTCAATTCACATCATTTTTAGATTCAACAAAAGAGTGGATCACACTTTAATCTACCAGATCCCACCCACACACAACAACAACACCAGCCTTTCATCAAACACCTTGGATTTGGATTCTTCAAAACTGTTGATCACTCTTGATCAACATATTCCACATAAGATGTAAAGTTTTTTATAATATTTGTTTTGTAATTGTGGATAGTGACTCTTGTTGTAATGGTTGTAGTTCCAGGTTAGTGAATAATTTATCCTTGAAAGTTATCCAACACCCCCATTCTTATAAGCTAGATTGGATAGTCAAGAGGGTAGAATGATAATGAAGAACCAAGTAAGTGTGCCTATAACCATAGGAAAGTATCAAGAGAGAAATTTATGTGATATTGTCCAATGGAGATAGGTTACATTATTCTTGGACAACCCTGGCAATATGATCATAATTCTTATAATGAGGGTCATAGAAACAAAATCACTTTTTTCTTTTCAAGGTCATAAATTTATTTTGTGTCCTCTTACACCTTAGCAGGTAAGAGAGGATGAAATAAAACAAAAAACAAAAATAGATAGTGAAAAAGAAAATGAAAAAAATAATCATGTTGTTTCTTCATCATCCAAACCTTTTTGTTTCATGAAGTCCACATTTGAGAGAGGTAATTATTCTTCAATTGTTTCTTCTTATTTTGTTAGTAAAAGGAAATTTAAAAATAAAAAACAAAAAATGACTAATTCTTTTCCACATTGGTTTTTTTTCTCATTTTTCTTTTTTTTTCTTTGTGTTCTACTTCTGTTTCCTAATTTTTTTCAGGTGGGCATTTGAACCTGGTGGACTGTACTAAAATTTTTGAACAAGGTGGTTAAAATATCTCAAAAAATCGGATCTAAGGATAGATCCTTTTCAAAGAGGAGGGCCTAATGGAGGATCATCCTTGTTAAAGCCACCATTTCTCTCAACTAAGAGTAGAGGGTCAACTTGAAGATTATAGTAGAAATATCTGTCTTGTAAATAATAGAATTGTATTTTTGGATTTGTATTCCGGGCCAAGTTAATGTAGGATTTTGGGCCTTGAAAGGCTAAGTAGAAAGCATCTACATGGCACCACTTCAAGGCCTCCAAAAAGGCGCCATGTGCCTCTCATTCAAGATGACTCTTTATATTTCTTTATGCTCCTTGTCCATTCTTTATGTGCCACATGTTGTGCCTTTTCAACCTCCTTGTGTGCCACTTGTCTTGTTGCTAATGAAGAGTTTTCTATGTCTTGGATTGCCACATGGAAAGTCACCATTGGAGAGGATTAGGTGACACATGTAATGATATAAATGGAGAGTTTTGTAGAAATTTGATAGTGATCTTAGAAGCCTCCTTAGTATAAATAATAGGCTTCTCTCTTGTAATATTTAGAATTGAATGATATATGAATTTGTGTTTCTGAATTTCTTAGTACATTTCTCCAAGTTTCTATTCTATGATGCTCTCTTCCATTTTAGAAACTCAAGCAAGTTGGTCTAACCTCTTCATTAGCCCTTGCACCTAAGAAACTCACGCTCAAATATTTCTCCTTCATGGCCATTCGGTGCTTCCTCCACTGAATTCAACAAGTCCTTTGTCGCCTTCCATCAAATCCTCTCAAACTCAAGGACATTACATCAGGTAGTCTTCTTAACAATCACAAAGACTTAAAAGCAATAAAACAAAAGCAAAGTATATATCAAGAATAAAACTAAATGAAAGCAAGTAAATCTAGATGATTCCTATGTGAAAGTGCAAGTGACAGTTGGAGCCCCTTAACATACTTCCATGACTAAATAAGCAAGAACTATTACAAATTTTTTTAATGGGATTTCTCTTGAAACATTTCCCCAAAAAAAGAAACAAAAAAATAGAATTGAACACAAAGGTTTCATGACACAATAAAATAAAATAAAATTGTGAGCTTTTAAAGCTCAAAATTGCTCTTCTTTTTTATTTATCAACTCATCTCCAAAGTGTTTAGTCTTGTCTCTTCAGTCATCACTTGTTTGTTCCCTCTATGTGAGAACATATCTTTTCATAGCCATAATTCATCAATGAAAGGTTAGCTTCAACCCAACAAGATCAATTTTCCACAATTGAATTCATCTTGAGAGGCCAACAAGTAAAATTAAGAAAGCTCAATTTATATTACAAAACTCAAATGGATTAAAACTGGAAAATTGGAAAGAGTAATTTTAAGGACTCAAAAGAAGAAATTAAAGTTTCAAAACCAGTAGGCACTCAAGTTTGAAACCTTAAAGAAAAGCACTAGAATAAATATCAAAAATAGAAAATTAAAATGAGAATTCTCAACACCAGTGCTTGGCTTATTTATATTTTTTTTCTAAAACAGATCTGGCTTTGTATTTTTAAACCTCATATGATTACATCAATTAGAAAATTATAGAACAAAATCCACAGTGATTTGGACCTAGACCTAAAAATAAATAAATAATCCAACTCGTTGGGTGTTAGTGTTTTGCGCTAGGCTTCTTCAGCTTGAGCATCTAGCTTTTTCAAATTTATGGGTTTTTTTTTCCTTTTTTGAATTTGGATGCCCCTTTTTAACAAAAACTTCCTAACATATAAATGTTTCTAGGTCCAAATTCCCATGCCAAAATTCAAAATATTCAACTCACGGTAAATTTTCCATCCAATACCAAAATTTCAATAGAAAGCAAAAAGACAGAAACCTATGGAATTGAAAGAAGGTTATAATATACTCAAGACATAATAAAAACCTAACTCTAAAGAACTTGTCAATGATCTAATAACAAGCTAAGAAACTCAAATTCAGAAATGGAAAAGCATACAAAAGCCAAAACACGTCAAATTACTCAATACTTTGAGGAAGACTCAAAAAATCAAGAAACTAAAATCAACTAATGTACTACTACATTATGACATGTATGGAATAAACATGACGTGCACAACATGGGTTAGATTTAAAACTCATATTAAAAAACCAAAACAAATAATGAACCAAACGAAATTGAATCAAGACTCAATAAAAATAAAAGCACACATAGTAGCATAAGTAGGAAACCTAAAACACATGTTTGGATTGTTCAAGATAGAATAAATGATTTAAACCTGTCAGAAACACTATGAACACATTATATTCGGCAAAATGAACTCAAAACAGATTCAAGACATGTAAAATAGTATTAAGATAACATGGAAATGAAAAGACCATTTAGAAACTTATCTTGATTGAACCCTTCCTCATGATACCAGTTGATGCAAACCCGAATTGCTCTATTCTTTTATTTTTGAGTTGTCTTTGGATGGATTTGGATGATGCCTTGTAGAAGCTATGGATAAGTGAAATTTCATTGGAGAAATGAAGTGAAATAGTGAAGAAAAAAGTTTAGAAGAGGTGAAGTCAACTCTTAGAAGTGCCTAAGCTAGTCACAAGAAGATGTGCTAACATAGAGTGAACTTTGACAAGTAAAAGTGTCTCAAAATTTGGACAAATTTTTATTTTCAACTCAAAGTTGAATTACAAGAGGTCTAGCACAGTTATTTATAGTGCTAAAGGAAACCAATGTTCATATTTTTACCTTAAAAATTCTCCACTCGCATGGTGTCAAATGACTTCCTCTCATTGGAGAAATTCCTCTCAAATTAGAGGTTGACAACTGGCATTTCTTCATTGATGGAAAAATCGTCTCCAATGAGGAGATAACATGTGAACCTTCATTCCTTCCTTGCCTATGCTTAGGTGAACTCCTCATACTTCCCATGCCATGCTTAGATGTCACATTCTTTCACCTTGTCGCTCCATTCTTCTCTTTTACCCTATATGCTCATTTGGGAACCCTAGACAACCTAGGGTTTCATTGGGCCCAATGAGGCCTAATTTGATGGAGTTCTCCTTGAATCCTAGCTTAATTTTTAGATTGAAATGGAGTGAATAACAATTTGGATGGTAGCGAAAGAAGTGAAGATCAAATGCATATGATTTATGTGAACAATGATAGAAGAATGGTGCTATGAAAGAGGTTATTCTGGCTAGTGCTCTAAGCTTCTCAACTAGGAGAATGAGAGAAAGAGATAAAAGACAGTAAGAGAGAAATCCTGAAACCATTTTGGAAGAAGTTCTTTAGTTTATCAAAATCTGAATTTTACATAAGAGGAATGCCCTATTTATAAGAGAGAAAGAAAGGAGACGACGTGTTGTGTAATGTAGGGTTAGGCTTAGGGTTTGGTAACCCCACCATACTGTCCATGCAAGCTTTACTAACCCTATCTTGCATGAAAAGTTAGGGTTATAAAAGAGGTGTGCCACTCTCTTTTAGGTTTAGGGTTTATTGTTAGAAATAGGTGGCTTGAAATAAGAGGGGAGTGAATTGTTTTTTAGTAAGATTTTCAAAAATACTAGTGTTAGATTGAAAACTCAATTAAATCAATTAATTGATTTATCTGTTCAACTGATTATAAAAAGGATAACAGGTATACTACCAAAATATGAACCAGTTGTTTCAATAATTCAATTGATTGATTTACACGCAGAACACTTAAAACAAATTATATGACAGATATCATAGTAAGAGAAAGAGAGAGAGAGAGATAATACAAGATAATAATACTTGTTCACTCTTAAGCAAGAGCTACATCTAGTCCTCAACACACCACTGTGAAATCACTAAAGCAATCAAACAAGATTACAAGGACAACAAATAGTGTTGATCTTGACCCTTAAAAAACACACAACACTTTTAACCACACATAGATTTCATAAACCCTATCTGAATCTATTTACAACACAATAAGTAAAGAAGAATGAAATTCAAATACACCTGGATTTGATACAAATAAAGAACAACAAAAATGATAACCCAAAACCTACTTCACATCACAACCATGATCCAAGATTCAAATGTAATATTCAAGAGTGATTTTAAAACAATTTGATTTTTTCTCTCGAAAAGTGTTGTGTTAAGTGATCATAAAAAATCTTTATAATGAAAGATTGTTAAAACAGTTTGATCATTTAATGAAATGATTTTAAATCAATTAAAAACAATTTGATAAACATAATAGTTTTCTATTAAAATCATTTAATTGATTTTTGAACGAACAACTGACTTTCTATTTAACTGATGAAATCACCATAAGAAAAAATTAGTTCATTTATCGAAATAATTGGTTGATTTTACATAACAAAAAAGACAAAAAGAAAACAAATCATTTTTAAATCCTTTAAAAACCTTTAAGTGTTTTCAACTAGTGGATATGTTAAATCAGTTTGTTAAACTACTTGCTATATTCAACAGACTTGAATAAAAGTAATTTCAACTGATTATTATACAAATCAACTAATTAAAATAAACACAAATTTGGACAAAAAAATATTTAAAGGAGATTTCAAATCAGGTTAACTTGGATCATTATGATATGGAAATTTACAAGACAAAATCTACCTAGCTAGACACACACACAACAAGAGGTCTTCATGAAAGATTTGGAAATCATCAAAGCTTTCTTGTTCAACATTTATGATCAATCTCCTCTTTTGAAGTTCAAGTGAAACCTATACTACCCTATACACGTATTTACAAGGCTTAAAAAAAAGAATTTCAAAGAAAAATGTCTTCTGCTTCATCTGCTTCTTTTTCTCTTAGCTTGGATTTTTTTGTGGGTTAGATGGACCTTCATCATTCCCTCCCTCTTAGAAAAAGATCTCTGCTCATATCTTCATTTTTCTCCAGTGTTGCCACCTTTATTTTTGAAATTGAGTAGATTTTCCTCTTCGATCAAATATCTTTTTATAAAAACAATCAAAGTATAAAACACATTATATTTGTTAAAAATAAAACAACAACAAGAGCATAAGAAAGGACCTTGCTTGCAAGGTAAAATGTACCCCTTACCTGATTGTGATTGACCTAAGGAGTACTGTTATTTTTATTTTTTTTGTTTTTGTACCTGCTGAAGTTTCTTAATTATTTGATCATGTTGTTTTTTCTTGGAAAAGCTTCACTAGGTTTTTCTTTATAGGAATTTTTATTCATGCCTGATTCAACATCAGAGAGAGATTTTTCAATTTTCAACTATGTTTGTAGTGGGTTTTCCAATTTCTTGTGAAGGTATTCAAAAACTAATCACAAACTTATTTTCTTTGTAAGTGAAAGTGATTCTATTAGAATGGTCAAGGTAAACAAATTTATGATCAAATTGGCCAATTTATTCTAACAAAAATATCACAGGCTTTGAAGAACACAATATTACATAAAACAATTTAAGCATGGTGTCTTACAAAGAGATTGACTTTCACTTGTTGATTCACAACTAGGTCCCCATCCTTTTGAATCCAAGAAAGTTTATAAGATGGAAAAAAGTCATTTGTATTAATATCTAGTGTAGCTCAAAACAAAGATTTTTCTTTAAGTCAATCCTCAGAGGGCTTTTCTAGGGAGGAGTTCATATTACTGTCTGGTTCAATTCCAGACAAGAATGTTGTTATTCTTTCTTTCTCTTCTTCCTCTTCTTCCTCTTCTCTTTCTAATTTTTCCTTTCTCTCTTTTCTTTTTCTTCTGTATCCAAAATTTCTTTTTCAATAGATATAGTATTATTCAAACTTTCATCTTCTTTTAAAAGGAAGTTTTCTTTTGGGTACTAAAAAATGTAGTGTCCATTACCATGATCATGAGACTTTGAAACATACTCTAAGTGTATTTTCTTGGAAAGAGAAATTTCTTTCCGAAAGTTTGCTACGCTTAGGAAAAGTTTCTTGATATTTTTATTTCTTTCCACTAAACTATTCCTTATGCCTATTTCTAGACTTATCTTGACTTTCTTTGTATTGTCAATTCCAAATATTTGACTTGGAGGAGTAACCCTCTCATGCAATCCAAATTGAGCTTTGGATGATGAGAGTTGACGATGTTGTGGAAGATGAGAGAGTTGCACCGAATCTTATGAGAAAATGGTGACGAATTGAAGTGATTTTGGTACTGAAATTAGAGAGAGGTTGGTCCAACTTCCTAAAGTTTCACTAGGCCTCTAGGTTCTCTAAAAAATGGGAGATTTAGGGAGAGTGAAATCTAAATTTTATAAAGATTTCATTCAATTATGCCAAATCTAAATACAAAAGGTGAATGCCACATATATATATATATAATGATTTAATGATTTTATTGCAATGAAAAATATAAACATATCAAACAATCTCCTATGAAGAGGGGTAAAAAAAATACATTCTCCTGTATAAACAAATATAAAAGATATCAAATAATCTCCTATGTCCTATGGAGAGAGGTAAAATTACATTTTCTCTAAAACATGGAATCATTAATTTCAAACCCCTGTTCTGATTTTTATACTATTTAACTATTAAAAAATAATTATGATTTTACATTTTATATTGTAATGTACTAGTTATAAACTTCCTTGTACTCTTTATTAATTATAATATGTATGTTTCTTTGATTTGGATAACCGTGACTTTTGTTCTTATGTTTAGAGATTTGTGTCATACATATTCGTGTTTTTTTATTTTCTTATTTCTTCATCGCAATGAATTTTTATTAGAGATGGTCACATGTTTTATACAAGTTGATGAGAAATTTATTTCTTTCCATTATTAAATTTATTAGTTTGATACATTCCTCTGACCGATGTAAAAACTTAAATATATTGTAGTATTCCAATATTTACATGACAAATATAGATCTATCACAGGTTATAAATATGCTGTGTTGTTGTACAAAACAATTGTGAATAAAAGTGGTATATCAAACTAAGATTATATGAACGGGTATACACCAAATTGTTGTATATTTTTTCTTCCTTCCCGACATAACATATATTTTTAGTCCAACAAAATTTATAAATTTTGCATTCGTTGACTTTTACTTCTTATAATATTTACATTCGTCTCTAAAAATTATTTATTTATATTCCATTCTCACTATGTTGTATTTTTTTAAGTGATTTTAGATTTTTTTATCATCCTAAATATAAAACCAAAAGGAAAATAAAATTTTATTAGAAATATAATGCAAAATTTATATTTTTTTAAGGAAAAATGTACATTTTTTTTCTTTATAGGGGTTGCACGAACGCAAGCCCCATAAGACACAAATTATGGGGTAGACTTTGTTACTTGGACATACTTTAAAAAAACACTCCTTCAATGTGTAATGAATATCATTGTTCTAGGTTATAGGCCATGTTAATCATCCATTAACCCATCCAGATAAGTTGAGGAAAAATTGTACATCTAAAATTTTTAAATATTATATTATTAAAGAAAAAACTTACTATTTTTTTAAAATCCACGTGCATTAAAAATGGGTTATACCCACCATAATGAATGAAGTAAACAGTATCCTTATTAAAATGCTATGAGAAGCTAGTAGAATTAGGGTCACAAAGATCTTGTACTATGTTTAGCTAACTTCTACAACTCTATTCATGACTTGAATATTAGCAGGAAGCTTCGAACCACCAAGTCTCTTATCTTTTATATAACAAAATCGTCTGATAATGGTACTTTATCAAATTTTAAATTAATACAGCTTCGTTCAATGTACGATTTCCCTCATGTACTCAGATATTGGCTCAGATCAGTGTCTTCCGAAACTAGAATGCTGGCCAACAACCAACAGAATCATTTACGAAACCCTCTATACCCCCACAGGAAAAACAATAACGAAAATGATTTATATATATAATTATTGATAGTTTGTAAAATTGACTAGAAATCAATTGTTCAAAGATATTGATATAAGATCTATTAAGATTTTTTTTTCATTTATTTTTCAACTTTGATGTGATCATTAAGATAGGTAAATGTATTCAATGGAGCACATAATATTATCATCTTCAATCCGTTATACAAGTGTGAAGGGAGAAGTTTGTCATAAAATAAATTAAAGAAGCTTATATGTTATTTTTTTTATCTAAGATCTTTTGCCGTTACAAAAAGAAATAGTATTACCAACAAATTTCTATTAAAATATAATTTGTTGAAAAATATGATTTATCGATGGATAAATCATTGTAGGTAACTTTAATATTATTGATTGATTTTTGTCGATGAATACATTATTGTCATAGGTAATTTTGACATTATCAATGAATGTTTCTGTCGATAATTTTTATTATAAGAGTAAACTTCAATAGACCATTTATATTTTTTTATTAAATGTTGTTTAACTAGAATATACAAACATAAATATGTTTTGTTTTTAAGACGATAATTTTTCAAATAAATTATGTAAGACGTTTTATCTAGCAAATGATAAACAAAGTCTTAATCAAATGATATACACAAAGTCTTAAGTTAATGTTGTACTTCATGAAAATCTACATATGTTTATTTTTATATTATAGGGAATACTTTCATCTTCATGTTTACAAAGCAAATCTCCTAAATTTTTTGTATATACATCAAAGATCTCTTAAAGGATAAGCTTAATTTCTTCCACACCAACATATATCCTAACATGCATGTATGTCAATCCTGAAAAGGGTATTGTATTGGACCATAGCACTCAGAGCTCAGCATCCGTCTCAGATGGGTCAGCTCGGCTTTTGGGTCGAGTTGATGGGCCATGAGGTTGGAGCCAAGATGTGTTTGTTAACTCTTTTTTTGTATACTTAACATAACCCTTTGTGCACAAGGCCTAAGCGAACAACAAGGGGTACTAATGGACCTAGGGGTGCGCTTAGTGCGTATGGGTCTAGTACGAGCAAAATGTTTCTCTAAACCTAAGTCTATGTGTGCTAGGGCACGATGAGTTAGGTTGCATGCATGATGCGTAGCGCCTCGCTGAAGGTGCCTACGTGAAATATATTGGACCCTTGAAGCTGGTACATGAGTTGGTACCTTTTATTAAGATTTTATGCACTCTAGAGAGTAAAGGTTTTGTTCAGTTGCGGCACTAAGAGAGTGTGACCTAAAACAAAATATCTTTCTATTGCATAGGCTTTCAGTTTAGATGATACTCTCGTAATAGAAAGTTGTTATAAGAGGTAGGCTATAAAAGGGACTTGAGATTCCAGGTAAAGGTATGTTGTTTCTAAGACTGAAACTAGTTACTTCTTATTTCTTATAAGCCTTGTACTGACTTAATCGTCGAAGTGCAATCAACAGGTAGGGCCCCTTCTATTTCAACGGAGTCGTGTTCCAACGCAACAAAGGGAAGAACAGATTCCATCAGAGTCAACCGACGACCAATTCAACCGGCAAGAACATTTGGCGCCCACCGTGGGGCCCGATAAAACCTGATCCCATCCACAGTTGTGTTTGAGTTTTCTAACGTAATGAGGAATACGAGGCAAGGTCCACTGGGATCTGAAGGGAGAAAGGACCCCACTTTGCAGCAAATCATGGAGACCATGAGAGCCCTCCAAGCGGCAAACGAAGAAGCCAAGGCTGACTAGTTGAGGCCATTCCTCAAGCGCGGAATGTGGCAAACCTCAAGTTGTATTTCAGCTAAGATATTCTTGCTTAATGCTTTCTTTTTGAACAATGTGATGATTAAGTTTTGTTGATCTACTTAAATTAGCACACGACAAGTCGACTTAGGTCGGTGTCAGTACGACCCCTCGAGTATGGGTGCCCCGTGAGTAAATGATTACCTAGTGACAGGTAAGACGGGGGGCATGTGTACCGTGCAAGAGAGCTCGTCATCTCGACACAAGTGTTTGGGGGAGATCATCTCGGTGTTTGGACCCAAGAGGCGAGTCGTGAGCTCGACTCAGATGCTGGTCAGTCCAAATAAGGTAATTAAGATAAAGAAATTTTTATTTTTTGTGATATTATTCTTAAGATAAAAGATAAAAGGATATTTTATCTGTGTGATATCATTCTGAAGATAAAAGATAAAAAAAATGTTTTATCTATTGAGATATTATTCTTAAGATAAAAAATAAAAAAGATATTTTATTTGTTGTGATATTATTATGAAGATAAATTATAAAAGAATATTTTATCTGTTGTGATATTATTATGAAGATAAATGATAAAGGAATATTTTATTTGTTGTGATATTATTCTTAAGATAAAAGATAAAGAAATATTTTATCTGTTGTGATATTATTATGAAGATAAATGATAAAGGAATATTTTATCTGTTGAGATATTATTCTGAAGATAAAAGATAATGAGATATTTTATCTGTTATGATATTATTTTGAAGATAAAAGATAAAGAGATATTTTATCTGTTGTGATATTATTCTAAATATGAAAGATATCATTGTTATTGTTGAAATTTGTTATCATATTATTATGAAAATAACATATATATGTAAACTTGTTATCATGTTATTCCAAAGATAACATAAATGATTATTATCTTTTAAGTTTGTTGTGATATTAGTCTGAAGATGAAAGATATAATTATTATTGTTTAAATATGTTATCATATTATTATGGAAATAACGGATATGTAAAAATATGTTATCATGTTGTTCTGAAGATGACGTCAATGATTAATTATCATTTAAATCTGCTGTGATATTGTTATCATGATCTCTCACAGAAGAGAAGTTATTCTTGTTACTGGATATAGAGCGTAGTAGTGCAAATGTACATGTCTAGGAAAGTTCTGGCAAGGAAAAACTTGGTGTTTAAGTGCGTCCATTGGTGACACACCTCTCTTTCCTGGGAACTTACCTAGTGTACTGGTTCACGATCTACAATATGCAACAAAAATCAAACACTTTGACAGATTTGTCAGAACTCATGAGTCGAGAATGACAAATGATTATGTCCTACCGTAGCTAGACAGTAAAGGGTAGTACAACACCAAACTTTTATACCATACAGGTTCATAGAAGTGTTGGGCGACGAAGCCTATCGGCTAGAAATTCAAGACGTGGAACCTCAAGTTCTATTTCAGTGATTGTTTAAAGCCAGGTAAAGCGACCTGTAGAAGCCTTAGAGATAATTAGAATGTTGGCCTAACCTCCCTCCTAACACCATTCTCCTACGACACCCATTGTTCCAAACCCATTTTTGACCCAATTTTTATCCTATCTTTCGCTGCCATGTCTTCTCCCTTCAACAAAATCATTCCAATCTGAAGACTTTGGAAGAAGCTAAGGAGAACTCTACCAGCCTCCACCTTTGGCAAATTTGCATAGAGGGTGTTTCATATCTCTTAGCTAAGAAAATGTGTATCAGACCCGCCATGTCTTAGAGTCAATATAGTTCAAATCATATATGACTTATCTTTTGATGCTAGACTTGTAAGGATTGAAGATCACGAGATTAGGCAATTGCATAGTAGAGACATCAATATGATTAAGGTGTTCTGGGATTCCAAAACTTGTATGTGGGAATTGGAATACAAGATGGGTGAGACATATCCTTTCCTTTTTTCTAGTAAGTGAATTTTATGGGATGGAAGTTCAGTTGTTGGCGAATGTAAGACCCAATTTTTACATATAAACTATTTTAAAAATTATAAAGGTTAAACTTTAAGTTATGTTTAGTATATAAATTATAATTTTAACTATTTAGTGATTAATTTAACAAATCTCACAATCTCTTTCAACTTATTTCCTTCACATTCTCTCTACCTTCTCTCTAAAATCCTGAGACCTCTTCTCATATTTCTCTAATCATAATCACAAATTAGAAGGTAACAAAATTTAGGATAATTTGATCTAGTCATATTTTTTAGTAAGTTTTTATATCCTCAAATCTCAATTTGTTCTTGTCTAATGTTGTTTGCATGCATAAATATATGTGCTTGCATATGATATATGAGTTGAGTAGATTCATCTATGATAGTTTAGATAGTTGGTGATATATTAGACTTTACAATTCGACTTTCTAGGAGCAAGTTAGGATCTCATTAACCTTGTTCAACGTTTTTATTCTTTTTTAGGGGCATAGGAGTAATGCTAAGAAAAGGTAGATTGTTATTTAATTATTATGTGTGTTTACAATATGGTTTTGAGTCTTTTTGAGGGCTTGGAGAAATTCAATTTGTTATTGTTTTAAGTTATGAGAAGTAGAAAAGTGAAAATTGGATTTTATTGAATTTAGTGTAAATGATATCATTTTATGTTCATGTATGATGTTTGATGGTTGTGAAGAATGTGAAATTAGTATTTTTTTTTGTATTATAAATGTTGAATTTATGACTTATTTATGTATGGAGTTTTGGTATGCTAAGGAAATGAAATATAAAGTTTTAAATGAAATTGTTTGAGTTAAAAGGTGGAAAAGGTGTGAAATGGTATGGTTAGCGGGGTTTAGGATAGTCAAATGCAATATACATTTTTTGCATTATTTTTGTTAATTGAACATGATACATAGATGTTTTGTAACTATAGTTAAATGTTTCTAATTTTAGGTGTTGGGTTGAGTTTGAGATTCTACATAAATGTAAATTTTTCTGCATAGTCTAAAAGTGGATCTCAAAACTGTTAAGAGTAGTGATGAAATAAGTTTTTTTGTGAGAATTTCAATTAATGAGTTCTATTTTGTTCACTCCAATAGAAAATCCAATTTTTTTGCAAAATATTATTTTCAATAGACTAAAACTTCGCCTAATGAATTGTTTGAGGAAATATTATTTTTACTGGCCAAATTTTGCTTAATGGATTATAATTTTGTTGGCAGATTCCCAACAAAAACTAAACTTTTATTATTTGTTTATATTGGGGGTGGTCCAACCCTCTTACAAAACAAAATAAACATACACGGTTAAGAAGTGGGCTTTAAGCCTAACTCAACCTCATAAAACCAGCTCAATGAGGTGAGGTTTGCACCCATTTATATACTATGAAAGGCTCTAATCTCTAGTTGATGTGGGATTTCCAACACACCCCCTCACGCCGAGGCTACCAACTCGTGCGTGGAGATATATGTTATGGGTGGTCCGATAACAGCCCGATGGCGGGTGACCTGATAAACCCAACAAATACTTGCTAGGATAGGCTCTGATACCATGTTAAGAAGTGGGCTTTAAGCCTAACTCAACCTCATGAAACCGGCTCAATGAGGTGAGGTTTGCACCCACTTATATACTATGAAAGGCTCTAATCTCTAATCGATGTGGAATTTCCAACATACACCTCAAGAAAATTCTAACTGTCTACCTTGCAACAACTAGCTAAAAAACGACTTAAAATTCAAACCCTTTCACCCTATTAGCAACTATTAATTGAGTACATACATACCAGGGGTTATAGGCACCAATTAGAGAATGCGAAACTCGCTGAAGGTACCTTTGACGAGATCCAAGACCAAATCTTAACCTGTGTCAAGGAGAAGACTTCAGAATAGTCTACGATCCTCCGTTGAATAAACAATTATTCCTATGCCTCCAAATTTCACTTACCAAGGCAATCCAAACATTATCCCAAATAAGATTAACTAAAGTGGTCGCATCAAGAATTTTAAACTGCTCAAAATGTGACCCAAGAGAGAGAAAATTTATCGAACTCACTTCTAACCAAGGGTAACAAAGATTCCAAGCTAGCCAAAAGACTTTGCAACCGAAGAACAAATGACATGTCGATTCCTCTAACACCCTACACAAACAACAAATGTTGCTCTCAATCTGAACTTCTCGTCTCTCCAGGTTAACGTTGGTAGCAATCTTGTTTTCAATCATCCTTCAAACAATGACATGAGCTGAAGGAAAAGTCTTAATCTTCCATAAAAAATTGAACATCCTCAAACAATCCCCTGCATTATCTCCCTTTAATAAATCATAAACAAACTTGCCGGAAGATTATGCAGACTCACAATTATCATCGTGTGTTAATATATAAATATATACAAAATAGAAATGTAGGTCTGGATTGTTTTCTAAATACATATATCTATTTGTTTCTATTTGTTTATATTAATATGTTGAATCGTACAATTCATTTATTTGGGATTATATAATTATAAACTTTTTAAAATATTCTTGCACAGTATATATATATATATATATATATATATATATAAATATAAAGATTACATTACATCTAATTATATAATTTTTTTTTAACAATGGTAAATATATATATACCTACATTTTATATACAACTATTAAACACTTTTTTTTTTATCTTTCTTCTCCTAGTAGTAATCCTCGATGATGTTAAACAAGTCACTACTCACTACTATTGTAAATAAGGTTTTAATGATTGAGTTATTGATCTAATTAATTATCTTAAAGTAACAATTATTTATTTATTTAAACTGTTTCTACTTTATTATTATTATTATTATTATTATGCATATATTAATTATATAATGAATATTATTTATTATATTATTTATTTAACATTTACAACTTTGATTACAATAAATTTATTGAAATATTTATTAGTTAAATAGATAATAAAATTATTACTTTTATTAAATTTAATAATATTTATTAATTAAATAATTGAAATTTAATTATGAATATTTATTAATTATAAAATATGTTTTAATGAAATTTTAAATCGCTCATAAATTTTGATATTTTCAAATAAAGTTCCTATCAACTTTTTTATATATTGATTATCTTAAAAATTTTATAATTTTTAATTGAGTATTTATTTTTTATCTACTTAGTACTTAAAACTTTTATAGTTTTTAATGGAGTCATTGTGTTTAACTGTTCCCTTAACTAGACTTATCCCATATACTGTATAATTTTCTTCATATTATATAATTTTCTTCATATGTTAAAAATATAAAATTTTCTAATATAAAATAATATTATAATAAAAAATAATGTAAAATAATAAGTAATTTTTATTTTTTTAATTAAAAAATATCAATTTTCTATTCAATGAATAGAAAATATTAACAAAAATTTAAGAGAAACTTAATTAAAAATTCTTAAATTTAAGAGGAGTAAAAACTTAATTAAATCTAAAATATACATCAATTAAATAATTAGTAAAATTAATAATATTTACCAATAAAATAAATATAATTTAAGGATAAAATACGCACTGGTTTAAATATAATAAATTCATTACATTTTTATTTTTTAATAATAAATTAAAAAATTATATAACTTAATTTTAAAAACTGGATAACAATAAAATAAAAACGAAAAAGAGTGTACATTCAGTTGTCACAACCCGGACACGCACTACGGTAAAAGTTGCTAGATAAGTAAATATGGGTGCTGCAAAATCCTATATCGGGATTATTTTTATTTTTCATTATTAGATAGGAAAAAAATGGTATGAGAAAGACAAGAAATAGAAGAGAGATAGACGGTGAGAAAGTGAGAGAAGAGAAAAAAAAAGATGAAAATGGAAGAGAAGAGAAGACACATGAATGATGAAAAGAAGGAGAAGAAAGAAGCTGAAAAAAATTAAAAAATATTTTATTTTGAACCATTGTTCACTTCATATTATTCTTATTTATTATAAAAAAATTAGGTGACAAAATATGGGAAACTCTATTTTACGTTTAAAACGTGACAAAAACACTTAAATGTGGACATTGAAATAAGCATCCACCCAAGAGCTAATATAAAGGAAGGAAGAAACATTGAGCATATTTTTTAAAATTTGGTTTTATTTAAATTTGTTGTATGTGTTAACTTTATTATAAAAAAAAGAATTAAATGAAAAAAAGAAATTTAGAAGTATTTGGAATATTTAGCCGCGAACCAGTTACATAATATCTGTGGGGAGAGGGGTTTCTGATCCGCTTGTGTCTTATCACTCTTCACACTCTCTTCTCTCTCTCATGCTGTAACTTGGATCCTTTTACTATCATTACTCGTTTTCCTCTTACGTGTGGTCTATGGAGCACTCCACCCATTAACACACTTTCTTTCTCTCTCTCTCTCTCTGTCTCTCTCTAGGAGTCACTAGCTCTTGCAGCTTTCCTCATGAGGGTACTTTAAACCCCTCCAGTGTACAACAACCCCAATCCCCTCTCTCTCTCTCTTTCTTCTTTCCTCTTTTCATACCAACAACAAAGGATCTCACTCAGAAATGCTCCTTCGTCCCTTCCACTTCTGTTCCAACCCCATCATCACCACCCTACCCCTATTCCCATAGCTTCCGTATTTAACACGCTCTTCCCATTTCTTCTTTTTACCATATTCTCAGAGACAGTGAGAGAGAGAAATGGAGTTCGGGGGGAACATCTTCTGCCTCGCCAACAGAGACCAAAATGGAAATACTAACGGTAACACTTTCGCTTGGGATTCATGGCAAACAACCACTTTTAATAATAACAACAACACCACTTCCAGGTTGGTCAACGCTTTCAACGCCCCCGTCACTGGGGTCACCGCGCCGGAGACCTCAGCCGCAAACCGCCCCGAGGCCGCGGGACTCGCCAGCGCTCTCATGTTCCTCCCTCAAAACGGAGGCGTTTTGCGTCACCGCCAGCAGCAGCAGCAGCAACAGCATCCGTACGGTGGGGATGGGTCCCACGTGCACCCCGACCCACACCTCATGTGCTTGAAGCTTGGGAAGAGGCATTACTTTGAGGACGCTAGTGGAAGTGGAACCGTTTCTTCTGCTGCTGCTTCTGCTGCTACTGCGACTACTTTTGGCGGGGGGTTGGTGTTAGGGGATAAGAGAGGGAAAGGAGGGTATTCCGGCGGCGGTGCGGCGGTGAAGGGTGTGGGGTTGACGACGGCGACGGTGCCGAGGTGTCAGGTGGAAGGGTGCCAGGTGGCGCTGCTGAACGCCAAGGACTACCACCGGAGGCACAAGGTGTGTGAGATGCACTCCAAGGCTCCCAAAGTTGTGGTCTTAGGGTTGGAGCAGAGGTTCTGTCAGCAGTGTAGCAGGTCACACCACTTCTATCATTTTCTGAAATAATAATAATTACAATAATAATAATAATAATTAAAACATAAACCACAACAATAATAATATCAAGTTTTTTTGTCTTGTCTATAACTGTATCGTGATCGTAGCTGCAGCCACATCAATGACATTTGTCTGTAATTTCCTATAATGTGAAGAATTTTGACAAATTGAAACAATCCTAACTTTGGTGTTGTACGAGCTACAAAGAGTGAAAAGGGTGTATATAGATAGAAAATAACCTTACCTTTTCAGCATGTGGTGAAAGGTTCCATATCACATGAAAAAACAAAAGTTGATTTCTATGAATGCTTATTCCTTTAACTGTGATATTGGTAGAGAGGATCCGTTGATTTTGTCGATTGTTAAATTTTTCTGTGATCTGATTAATCACTGGAGTTTTCCCTTCTAAACTCTCCGATTTCCTTTTTTCCGTACACGAACATGAATCTAAGAGTTTGCCTAAGGAGATTTTTTTAATTTTTTTCTTTTGTAGAAATAATCAAGGAGAAACATGTACAAACATATCTTAAATATATTCCGATAGATGAGATATTTATGCTGAGAGATGTCTGAAATTCTCTTAGAAAAATAAAAACAAAATGGTTTTTGCTGTTTTTCGTTGTCTGTGTTTAATCTCACATAAGCTTTTACTCACTCTGGTTTGAGTTCAGTCTTTCCGTAACTTTCTTCTTCTTTATAGTTAAAATTCAAGAGTATTGTGTTGTGTAAAGGTTACAAGTATCGTTTTCTTGGCACATATTTGTATTATTTTGTTGTAGCTGATCGAAGAATAATAGATGATTCTTGTGCATACTTTACAAATCTCGCATACTTTTGTGACTGTATCGGAAAAATAATATATGATATAACTTGTGCAGATATGTAAAATCTGTCAAGTTATTTTTATGATTTTCTGCCTTGCTTCATTTTGATTTTTCGTTTTTTTGTTATTTGTTAATGACATTTTGCAGACTGTAGTGGTTTTATTGTGTAACTGTTAATGATCTTACCTTAGTATTATTATATAGTGAATAGACAGTGTTGATTTGTTAATTGAGATAACAGATATAGATAATATGGTGGTTGGACTTGCAGGTTTCACGTGGTGTCAGAGTTTGATGATTCAAAGAGAAGTTGTAGGAGGAGACTAGCAGGTCACAATGAGAGAAGAAGAAAGAGCTCCCATGATTCTGTGGCAAGGAATTCTTCACAAGGTACACTCTTGGTTTATTCACCTTTTCTAAATTTTTACACCACTCTTCTTCTTTCTTTCTCTCTTCTATCACATTTGGTCTAAGAAAATGCTTTCTCATTTTTTATTTTATGTTTCTATATGATAAGTGATAATGGAGAATAAAGTATGAAATAATACAAATTTAGTTTCATGGTTTCCTATATAAACTTTTAAGTTGAAAATAAACCTAAAATTAAGTAGCATTTTTGTAATTAAAAATAAAAGCATGTAACATTTTCTCAACCTAAACAAATCATACTTACCAAATTGATTTTTTTTTTAATTTGACTTTTTTATAATTATATTATTAATTATTGGTATTTTAAATATGTTAGGTTTATAGTTCAATTTGACAAAAGAAAAAGTATGTAGAGTTGAATACCGTGTCAAAATTTTGAATGACCTGGTACTACTGAAATCACGAATTGAAAATTGAAAAAGATAAGGGATCATATCGAGAATTAAAAATTAAAGAAAGGTTGAAATTGCAATTTAACCTTTTATTTTTGCCTTAAATCATGAGTAATAAACGTTACCAAAACTGTGCATTGCTCTTATAGCTGTTGCTGAGGTTCACTTATATCCAATTATCCTGATTTATATATAAAATCTGATTTGTAAACTACTTTTATTAATTATTTTGTTCTATTCTGTACTTTTTTTTATCATTCTCTGGCAAAAAGTTGTATGCAGTTATATCAGTTGGCCTCGAGTAAAGTAGATTAATGCAAAAGAAAAATGAATTGTATACACTTATATATATATATATATATATATATATATATATATATATATATATATATATATATATATATAACCTAAGGTTGTTCTAGTTAATGCAACTAGAGTCTGTTAAGTGAGAAATTTGTATACGATCAAATTTCCAACAATGAAGCAATTAAGTAGTATTTATGTTGTTTGAAGCCGATAAAAAATTATTCACTTAGAATATTTTAAACTTAAAATTTGAAAAATGATAATATAATATTTGCTATTTAAGATATTTAGAGCATTGTTATAGATTCTACAATTCTACATCGACTAACAATACAAATATTTCATAGCATACAAGTAAGAGTTGAAATATTTCATAGGAGCCCTCATCTTAGATGCCGATCTTAGACCATCTTAGATGCCGATCTTAGACCATCTTAGATGCCTATCTTAGACGACGATTTTATAATGTGTTGAGTTGTATTTAAAGTTTACTTTATTAAAAAAAACATGATACACAAAATGATTTGTGATTAATTTATAAGCTATTGCACTTTCAAAGAATTTGGATAAAAAATTATTCATGAAGAGTTTTCAAAAATTGAGGGTAAGGTGCTTTTGATGGAACTATGGAAATAGTTTACAACGTCATTTGGATCAGCAATGTTGGATATCGCACATAGAAGAGAAACTAAAGTACTGATAACATAATATAGTTTAGTTAACTCAACAAATCTAATTATGACATGAACTTAAGTGTCAGATTTTTAATTTAATAAAACTTTAGGCATTGTACATCAGCTATGTAACTCTTGTTCTTGTCTAAATTTTCTGTTAATTCTTCCTGATTAGTAAATTCAGCTCCATCAATTTGCAGAACTGGGTGAAAAGAAATCTTCACCTTTTGTTATCAGTTACACTTTTGAGATTCTTTTTTAAACTTCAAAATAAATTTAGTTTAGTTTTAATATGATTGAGGTATTATGGAATGACATAGTCTTACTTTGAGTAGTAGGAGTTGTTTGGTAAAGTGTTTAAGTGCTTATTTCACTACTTTTCTTAGTTTTTGAAGGTAAGTTTACTTAAGTGCATATTAGAATAATCGGGATCATTCAATGTTCTCTCTCTAAACTAATTATGAATATGCTGTTTTTTTTTTTTTCTGTGATATTATTTTAGTGATAGCTGAAGAGTTGGATAATTCTTCCTTCAAATCATTGTATGAGGGTAGGGTGTGTCAGTATTTTGTTCTTCCATAAACATGCCCTGGGGCACAGACATGTTTCTTATCAGAGAAATGTTTTATTGTTAAAGGGATCAAAGTCCAATAATATATATATATATATATATATATATATATATATATATATATATATATATATATATATATATATATATATATATATATATATATACACCATCCGATGTGGGTGGTCTGAATAGAAGTTAAAGAGACTAAGTGTTTTAGATGAAAAAAAATTCTCGATAGAGAATATTTTAGAAAGAAAATAGAAATTAACTTTTTCATATAATAAAATTAACTTGTCAGCAAATTAAAAAGAAGTTATACTTGAAATTTTTTAGAAATTAGCTTTTGCATGAGTTAATTTTAACTTTTGCATTTTATTTATTTTTTCTGATAAGTCTTCGTAAAAATGTATGCAAAATGAGATCTTAGATAAGTTCTGCTTACCTTTTCTCGCAGTTCTCACATAAAGTTCCAGAATTTTATAACAAAAAGAAAACAAATGCAGGTGTTTGTATTAGGTTACTTAACATGGTAGCAGTTGTTAGATCTGTAATTTGTGATTCAAACACTTGCCTCATTATTATGAGGGCATTTAGTCAAACATATAGTATAGATTAACTAAGTTTTAGGTCTATATTTGTTCAGTAGTAATATTATTTTACTTTATATTTCTACAGTGATGGTGCTGATTTCAATAAATCAAAGCTTTTATTTGACATCTCTGTAATGATGGATTATTCTTAATTAGCTCAACTGATATAACTTCTGTAACTATTTAATCCAGTTCAACTTCACATCAAGGTCATTTTCTATATTTGAATTTACAGTGCTGCATCTGTTTGGAATCCCAAATTTAAACATCCGTAATGAACCTTTTTTTGAGTTAAGATGTAAATTTTATTTATATCTTTTAATACAGTAACAAATTAAACAGTTTGATAGGAATAACAGTCTTCAGATTTCTTCAAAGCTTATAAAAATATTCTCAGAAATATTATTTTGTCCAACCAAACAAAATTTAGTATAGTTTCTAAGAATCACAATTCTCAGTGTTGGAGATGTATGACGATTAGAGACAAACACATCTCATAGTATAAAAGTATCGGTTTTATAAAGTTAAATTACACTTAAAACTTAAGTATTAATACTTAGTAATCGTGATTTGGTAGGATAGCACTTTTGCAGTCTAAATCCCCCTTTTTTTTTATAGAGAAGGAAATAATGTTGATAAGTGGAAGTTTGTTTGATGATATAATGTGTTAATGGTTGGAGATGTTTTGATATAATTATCAGGAGGGTGTGCTCTCTCTCTTCTGTCATCTAGAAGTGATTCTTGGCTTTCTCCTTCTGATCTCTCAACAAGATGCAGTGCTGCATTGCGTGAATTGATAGCAGAAAACCGGGCAGCAATCATGGCAAGACAGTTTGTATCAGATAGAGATTGGCATATTCAGCACCATGCTATGGAAGACATGAAGGAGATCCAACCTGAGTCCACTTACTTCCCACAACAGATGTTTCCCCAGACACAGTGAAGAAGGGTTCCTGTGTGCAGAGCTTCACAACTATAGTTTACCCTAAAAAGTTAGGGAAAACAACATTTCAGAATGTGGACATTTATGGAATTCCCCAACCAAGGGCAGTGTGTGTTTCTGTCTCAAGTTTTCTATTCTTTCATTTCCTACAATAAAAGTTAGAACTACCTAGCTAGACTAGTTTATTAGGCTAATAAATCCTAAGCTTGTATTTGCATCTCTACTTCTTTCTAAGTGTTTGCAGGGTTGTTTTATATTCATATCAATCACCAATCATTGGCTTCACTCAAATATTTTCAATCACTAATTTACATCCTATAATCAAATATCATTTTTGTTGAGTTTTTGAAGGTCTAAATATATTCTTTATTAATAATTTATGACCAAACTTAAACTTACACAGGATCCTAGGAAACCATGACACTACCTTTTTTTTATAATATGCTGTTCAACTTTTCTTAAGATTCAATTTTACATTTGGATTCCTAATAAGTTTTTGATTTGGTGTATCATATTTTTCATTGATTTAAAGCATGCGAACCGATTCAGTGCTTAAAGACGGGTGCAGCTAAGTTAGATTGATTTCTATCATCACATGAAATCAATTTAATTCAATAATGATATTTCAATTGGCACATTATAAAATTATGACATTATATATTGTATAATATAATTTTGTGGACTTTTTAATTATTACAACAATTTTGTATTTTCAATCACTAAAATAATATCATTGATCTAAATCAACTTGGTTGAATGATTTTATTTTTAAAAAAATGTTACAAAAATCACAATTTCGAGTGAGATGATGATTAAAGATAAGATAAAATACAATTTACAAACGTAAAACTTTATATTTTGTAGAAATTTATGATGGACAGAAGTCGCAATATATTAATTGCGATTTATGTATCTATATATTTTAGGAATGTTGGGAGCATTGGTTCAGTCGTAATATGTCAAACAATGCAGAAAGCAACCACTGAAGCTATTTTATGCGTTTAGGCACTAATTTGGCAAAAAGTCAGACAGATGGAATATTGGAAAACTTCAAACAGTACTCAGGTTTTTTCATTCTTTCTTTAGTAAATACTTTGTTTGGAAGCATGAAGGTTTTCGGGAATAAAGAATTAGAGAAGAAAAAGAGAATAGTGAATGAGTGAAAAAGTTATTAGATTTTTAGGAATGATATACAAACATTTGAAGAAACAAAGGATGAGTAACTGGACCACATTTTTTGAACTTGGCTTAAGCAAAGTCATAAATTCGTAAAGTTTCTTCATTTCAAGGGTCATAAAGATTAACCAACGGTATTGATGTGCAACGGACCACTTGGGTGGGAGAATGCCCTCTTATTTTTTTTGCATTAAGTTGGAATAGATGCAGGAGTTATGTTCTATTGTAAGGGATGGAGGATTTTTTTTCTTTTTTCTTGGCACCAATTGGAATGTGTAGGCCACGGGTCTTTACTTGTTATTTTGGTTGGTTTGGGTTTGAGTTTGTTTTTAAGAAGTAACGCTTACAAGAAAAGGCACTTTTAGTGTCTCCCATAGATGTCTTTATCATCTTAGTATAAATTTATTTGTTTAGCCTCATTAGTTTGAGAAGTTGTTTGTATAAGGACTGAGATATCTAAAATGTTTTATTTTATTTTATTTATTTATTTATTACAGAAAAAAAATTAACCAATCTCACCATAATTAATTAGTATTATATTTTTATTGGATAATTTTATTTTCTAATAATTTGTCATATGAGGAGATATGTCTTTTTGTAGTTATCATAATTTTTTATTAAACAATTTTATATTTCAATAAATAAAAATAAATATTTTTATTCAATAAAATATGTAATTGTATAATTTCTCTTTTCAAATAACTTTTCCATTTAAAATAATTAAGGCATATACTTGTGTTAAAATTTAAATTATTTTTTAAAGTTATATATTTTTAAAATTGTATTATTTGAATTAAAAAATGTGAATAGTTTAAAAGTGTATGTATTTATGCTAATATATATATATATATATATATATATATATATATATATATATATATTACACTACAAGAAAAAAAAAGGTTTTAATGAGGATTTATTTTTACATTAACAAGGGTTAAAACCTCCATTAAATTATTTACACATGATTGTAGTTTTTTCTGTTAAACCAATTCTGGAGATTTTTTTAAACCCTAGGAAAAGTCTTTCAAAACCCTCCGTTAAATACCATGAGTTTCAAAACCTCCATAAAATACCATGAGTTTTAAAACCCCCATAAAATATCATGGGTTTCAAAACCTACGTACAATATCATTGTTTCTAAAACCTCCATAACATACCATAGGTTTCAAAACCTTCGTAAAATATCACACGTTCCAGAACCTCCCTAAAATATCATAGATTTAAAAATCTCCATAAAATGTCATAGGTTTCAGATCCTCCGTAAAACACTATAAATTTAATTTATATAAAGAAAAAAGTTAGTATATAAGAAATTTAGCTTTATTATTAGAGTTTAAAAATGAATTAGGTATGTGAGAGATAATTTATATTTTTGTATGTTTCATATGTAATGTAGTTATTTATGTTTTTATATTGATTTTGTAAGGTATTTTTTTTTTCAAAAAAAATTCATATGATTTTGACATCTAAGTAAGATTGGCTAACCAAAACTCAATCAATCATACATGACACCATATAAAAAAGAGATAAAAGGTATAAAGAGTATTGAGGGTCCCCATTAAACTCGTGTAAAAAAAAAAACTTTAAACTGAACAAAATTATCTAAACCTAAAATTTGGGAGATTGTATTTATTACAAAAGGAATTGATACTATAGGAGGTAAAACATCCAACCAAACAAAATCCTACCTATTATCAATCCATATGTTAATTATACTATTAACACAAAAATTACCTTATGATAGATGTGAGAAACTTTAAAGTCTATTTCTCTACATAACTCTAAACACTTCAACCAACACCCATGAAGAATCTAAGGAACCATATGAGGATTATTGAAAGCTTGACATATAAAGATGGAATCATTTTCAAGTAACACTAATGGAGGACCATCAAAGCCATCATACACAAGAATAAAAGATAGATAAATTGTCTGTATAAATACTAAAATAAACATGTATAAAATCTGTATTTTCTTTTCTTTTCAAGAGTACTTTGTAGATGAAACAAAGACACTCTAGAAACTCTAACTTGTCACACAAGTAAGGGTCCCTAGAGCATCTCAAAATGAGCATACACGACCTCCTTACACCACCACAACTCACCTTAGTTAAGCTCATTTAACTAGGGTTATGGTAGCTTAAAGACTAAGCTACCTTCATCTATAAATAGCTTAAAACAAGCTCATGTATTCAGATTTTCTATTATTGAATGAAGAGTTCAGATTTGAAACCTCATTCTCTTCCAAATCTCTCTTTCTAGAGAGCCTAATTGGCCTAGTGAACCAAAGGAAAATTGACCACACCTCTTTTCCTTCATTGCACCTTCCATTCCACTGAAACCTCTTACTTTATCTCAACTTCGGTGCACCTTCGTCAACTCATTTTATGCTACCACTCAAATCATTCCATCAACCATAAGCTTGGACTACATAAGATGGACCAGAGCACACTAAAAATCCCACGACCAAGCTAAGCAAAATTTCACAATTTTTTTGTGTGAAGTTTTTTCTTCACGATTCTTGCTTGTTTCTTGTTTGTTCTTCCATAAATCTTTGTTTCCATCATTTATATTCATTGTTCATCACTTGTAATTTTTTCCCACCATTTAAATTCTAGTTTCCACCATATAAATTCTCTAAAAAACACTCATTAAACACTTTGCCTAGTTTTCTGGTGCAAAACCTCTTTGGTATGCTTTGTTTGCACTTTTTCTTGATTTCAGTCAGTTCAATTGTTGTTTTAGGTCTTTTCCCACCGTTTAATTTTTTTTCATGTTTAATTGGTTAAAATCATGATTTGTTTAGTGCATTTTTCTTCTTTAGGTTGCCTATACTATCTGCACCAAAACCTTGCTAAAATAGTAGGTGTTCTTCGATTTTTCCTTTGATCATGCCTTATTATTTGTTGTTTTTCTGCATTTTAATCCATGCATGTGTGCATTGTTGTATTTTTTAGTGTTTCTCCTATTTGCATGATCAGTTTCACGTTCACTTCTTTCTTAGTTTTGCTTAATTCGGTCAAGTATTGTTACTGCATGTTAGGTGTTTGTTAGTTTGTGTTCATGTACACCTAGTTTTTGTTTAAAGTCCCTTTAAGTTTTCTGAGTTTGTGCTTTAGTGTTTTTCAATGTTCACTAGTTCTTGAGCTTTTTAACTTGCTACTAGTTCATTAGTGAGTTTCTTTAATCAATTTTCACTTATTGTCTTGAAGTTTTGTTCCTTTATTCATTGCTTCTTTAGGTTTATGTTTTAGTTTTCAGAATTGTGTGATTTTCACTTAGTTTTCAAAACTTATTATGATCTTGTTCTACATCCAAACTCTGTGCATTTTTTTTTGTATGAACCTTAACATGTATAAAACATCGAATAAAAAAGGCACGTCCTAATCTCAACTAAAAAAAAATATCACAAAAGCTAGGACGTTTTTGTTGTATCAAACATTGTTTTAGTGGAGTTGTAGCTCTCGATTTTCATTTTTTTGCACCTATTTCCCTTAATGATTTAGCCTGAAAATTTTACCATATGTTGTTTCATATGTTACCTTTTTCCAGTCAAAATTTAAGCTTCAAATTCGATGTAGAAAATTAACATAAATTTACACTCCACTCGACAAATACTAAACCTACCTTGCATAATTGCTCCAAATTGCTTGCGGTTTTTATCAAACTTGTTGCATTTATTCCTCTATGAATAGATAAACAAATTGCCTCACATTTGTTGCATGTTGTTCCTTATTGAGTGAAGAATATACCATAAAAAATTTAGATGCAAAAGCTTTGTGAAATAATTCATATAAATTCTGGAACAGTCTGTGCCAGTCCCTCTAGAATATTTTGTTTTGTAATCTTTTCTAGAGAATTTCTTAAATCATTTTGCTTGTTCTTCCATTTCTTGGTTGTTTTAATTTTGGCTTGTCTTTTCATGATTTTCCATTCTTTTTTGGCACACATTATTCCCTTTCAGTTTAGTTTTACAAATTTTTAGCTTTTCTTGCTTTGTTTTTTTGGCTTCCTTTGTTACACAATTAGTTTAGTTGGTGGTGCTTGAAAAGGTACATCAAAAAGTGATTTGGCTAAACAATTTCTGGGTTATACTTGGTCTTCAAGACTCTCTATCAAGAGGAGAAATAGGGCTCAAAGAGAAGCAAATTCGGACTACTTCACTTCAAGAAGCAATTCAAATAATTTTAGTGCTTTCACCAAACACCTCATGATCCAACTTTGTAATTTTTTTTAGTATCACAAACTTTTATGTACTTTAATTCTTTCTAGTGTAGTTTCCTTTAAATTTTACTTGTTTGGAAATTGCTCCAACGACAATCCCAATAAACCTTTGTAATAGTTTTGTGTGCATTAGAGTGATAATGTGTCAGTGAGCTCTCAATAATCATTTCACTATCACACTAGGACCCGTCTAGCATTACATTCACATTTATTCTTTTGTTGTCTTTTTTGTATTTTTTTCTTTCTTATTTTCCTTACTTTTACATCGTTGTGATAGTTTAGGGGTTTTCCTTTTCTTGTGATTATATAACCTTTATTTTGTTTTAAGATCATCCACGTACATACATATTATTATTTTTTTCCAAAATTGTTTTGAAGTTTTATTCTGGAAAATTTTGTGAGATATCTTTGAGGTAAGCTTTGGCTAGGAAAGCCTTGGTACTTAAGAAGTCCTTATGACTTACCTCGCTTTCCTATGAGTAAACTTGAAAGTTTCTCACTTTTGCTTCCTTTACTAAGTTCATCCACAAAATTGTTTTAAGCAAACTTTCTTACTTTGAAACTTTTTGGGACTCACTCTAGTTGAATTTATTTCAAACAGTTGTGGATTTTTTCTACAATCAACCATGAATAGACCATCTCATCAGTCTAATATTCATGGAAATATAAATGATTTAACTCAAATGGATTTCAGTGCATGACTAGACCAACATGATATACATTTTGATGAGATAAGAGACCTCTTAAAAACACTTGTTATAGATAGAGATAAAAAATCTCATAGGTCTCGAAGTAGACATGGGGAGGGTTCTTATAGAACTACTAGTTTTCATCATCATAGTTCTCCTCCTACTCATGCCGATTATAGTAGCCACCATAATATTGATTATTACCTACAACCTCCAAAATATCTTAGACATAAAACCCACTATACTCCTAGGGAACCTAAAATAACCCTTCCTCCTTTTATGGGATCGCCATTGTCGGTGATTACTTAAGTTGGGAGATGAAGGTGGAACATGAAAGACAGGTAACCCTAACCACTCTTAGTTTCCAAGAGGCTGCCATGACTTGGTGGAGTGCTTATTCTAGATACCTTAATTTAGATCACAACTCTAATTAAATACTGGAATGAACTACGATATGCCCTAAGAAAAAGATATATGCCTTTCTATTATGATAGGGATCTTATGCACCAACTCTATAGGCTCACCCAAATAGACCTATCTATAGACCAATATACGCACAAATGAAGTTACTTATGTTGCAGATAGGAATCCGTGAGAAGCCAAGGCTAACCATAACTCATTTCCAGAGTGGCCTAAATTTTGATATGAGGGATGGAGTTGAACTATTACCTTATAATGATTTTAATAACCCAGTTCAACTATGCATTAGGGTAAAAGACCAACCAAATAGAAAATTTTCTTTTAGAAAATCTTCTTCCTCTAATTATCCCAATAAAGAATATAGGAAAGATAGTTATGTCAAAAATAGGTCACATGATAGAGAGGGATAAATCACAAATTAATTATACAGATAAAAAAAATTATGTATCATCTTCTAAATAAGTTAAGACTAAAACATTTCAAAGCTTTAAATGTTTGAAAAAGGGACACTACTTTTCTGAATGTCCACAAGAGAAAACCTTACTTTTAAAAGACTAAGACATTCAATGAATTGAGATTTCATCTTCTACCTCTGATTCTACCTCTGAGGTAGAAGAAGTCATATCTTCTAAAGAAGAAATCCAACCCTATAAAGGAGATTTATTATTAGTGCAACGACTTCTTCAAAGTCATCCCTTAGAAATAAACACTTCACAACGAGGAAACCTCTTTCATACTAGATGTAAATTTCTAGTTTATATTTGTTCTTTAATTGTTGGTAGTAGTTCTTGTAGTAATTATTGTAGCTCTAGGTTAGTAAATAAACTTTCTTTGAAAACACAACTGCATCCTTCACCATACCGCTTAGATTGGAGTAATCAGCATGGTGTAGTTGTCAAAAACCAAGTGTGCCCATACACACAAGGAAGTTTAAAGAAAATATTTTATGTGATATTATTCCTATGGATATTGGACACATTATGCCTGGACGACCTTGGAAATTTAACCGAAATAATTTGCATAAACGTCATTCAAATAAAATCAATTTTCAATATGATGGTCATAAACATACTTTGTGTCCTCTTACATTTGAGGAGGTACAAGAGGATGCTATAAAACTGAAAACCAAAATAGAAAAAGAAAAAAAATCATAGAGACATCTTTATCTAAAAAAGAAGTGTCACATCCTAAACCTTCCTAAAAAATTGTGTCTCATCACTCCATCTTCACTAGAAGCTACATCTCACTTACACTCTTATTCTCTTCTTCCAAAGTTTAAACACAAACAAAAATAACTACTACAACATAAATTTTGGACAATAGTCATCTATGGTTTCTTATGTTGTATTTTATTTTGTTTCTTTTCTTTTTTAGGTGGATTCACGAACCAGATGGATCTTAAAGTCACTCATTCTAAGGACAAATCCTTTTGAAGGGGGGAGCCTAATGGAGAACCATCCAAGCCACCATGCACAAGAATAAAAGATAGAAAAAATGTCTGTATAAATACTATAATAAACATGTATAGGAATTGTATATTGTTTTCTTTTCAAGAGTACTTTGTAGATGAAACAAAGACACTCTAAAAATCTTAACTTGTCACACAAGTAAGGGTCTTAAAAGCATCTCAAAAGGAGCATACACGACCTCCTTAAGCCACTACAATTCACCTTAGTTAAGTCCACTTAACTAGGGTTATGGACGACCTAGTTGTTCGAGCAAACATTATTATTTGAGTGATGATGAATTTCGTTCTGTTCATGTTCATATTCTCATCAATTATAATGAGGTGAAACCAATAATGGACTAAGTTAAATATTATCTAATTTGAAATCAAATTATGGTTATAAGGGATTATATTCAATCAATAATGATATATGATTTTTAAGACTATTTTTACATTTTTACTCCAACAACAACCAAAAACCTTCCACTATTATACACAAGTACTTTCCAAAATGGTTCAAGAACTATGTAAGTGTAATGTTCTATTGTGAATGCTTATATTTCATTACTTTTTCACAAATTCATATTAATGATGAATAATGCATATGTTGTTGATGAAAGTGTTATGTCTATTAGTGTCTAAGTTCAAGAGGGGAGGGGTGAATTGAGCTTATAAAATTTTCGCAAGAACACACAATTTTCAGTATACCAGAGACAAAAAGAACAGATTGATTTTACATGAAACAGATTGATTCTTCAGAGCAGTCTAGCGCAATTTGACTTTGTTCAAATTAAAATTGTAATAAAAAAAGAGTTATAACAGAATCAGATTAATTTTGACTTTATGAGTATGAAGAATACAGCTATGCCAAGAAATCAATCAACTTCATTCAACACAAGGTTTTAATGAGAATGAATCTTTCTCAGGTTTTAATGAATAGACAATTTGTTTTCAAATCAATTAAAAACAGCATATACAACTGCCTTGTTTGAGATTAGAAAGCTTTAACAAATCAGGAAGAACAGTTCTTATTTAAACCCAGAATTAACAGATTCAATTTCAAAAGAACAGATTTAGTTCTTGACAGAATTAAGCAAAACCAGAAATAAGTGTAGGAATGAGAAGAAAAGGCACACAAGTTTTTATACTGGTTCACTCATACTGAGCTACGTCCAGTCTCACCTTACCCCAATGTGGAATCCACTAAAAACAGTACCAATTACTTACAAACACACCAGTTCTTGAACACTACAAGAACAACACAATCAATGCTGAAAAACCCTATTTCAGCACACCTTGCACTCCAAGAAACCCTATCAAGGAGTGACTAACACTTACACCTTTACAAAACAGAATAAAGGAAAGATTACACCTGAAAAGAAGATGCAAGAACTCAAAACCAGTAGTTCAATTTGTTGCAGAACTGCACCAACACCTTCACCAAGATCAAAGGTTTCCTAGAACAAGCACACTTGAAAATCTCTTTGGAAAACCTTTCAAAAATCTTTCAATCCTTCTTCTCACATGGAAATTGTTTGATCTCTGTCAAAAACGTAATTGCTCAGCACCTTTTCATGTGAGAGAGACTTTTCTTTATATAGAAAACAGTTTCTAACCTCTTTTCAAAAAACAGTTGAAAAGCAGTTATGAAAACAACAGATTCATTTTTGAACTTAACAAATTTATTTTGTGAAAACCGCCAACTCAGCTAACTGAAATAACTGTCTGAGTTGTACCTTTGGTGTCCTAACTAACTTGTGAAAAACCTTTCAACTGACCAAATAATAAACCTGTTCTTTCACAGTGAAATAGATTAAAATATAGCAAACAGGCCAGCTCAGCTTTAACTGAAATAACTAACTAAGCTTTACCTGTGGTGCCCTAACAGAATTTTAGAAAAGCCTTTTAACAGAGAAGAAATAAACCGATTCTTTCTCCATAAAACAGATTTATTTTTGTACTGATTTAAATATTTTAAGAGCACTTTTAAAAGCTTTTCAAAAACCATTTAACCACATCATGTGCTTGATCTAGACTTGGTTAGGCATCTAGGATGGGTTATACAGCAAAAGGCAACCTTACACAATTACAAGCCTAATTACAAACGAATCTAAAAACCTATTACAATCTTCAAAGCACTCAAGCTATTTTCTTCATCAAACACACATCAAGCCTTGGTAGGGAAGAAGCTTCCTCCAGCTTCAACAATCTCCCCCTGTTTGATGGAGACAAATTCCCTTTGCTTTGCACAACTTTGAAGAAAGATCATGACCAAATCTGTACAGTACTATATCCCAAAAAAATACACAGGTGTCAAGGCAGAACAAACAGATTCAGAATTGATGTACCTGCAGATTTAACATCTGAATCATATCAGTAACCTCTGTGAACATCAGCTGCAGAAGCTGTATCAGGCTATTCTTCTCCCCCTTTGGATTCATCAAACAGAATGGGAGCACAAGATACCAAAGAAATCATAGCCATACATAACAGTTCAAATAAAACCAACATAGAGGTCCATTACAAACCACAAATCAACTAAAAACCAGTGCAGAATAAAGACAAAGCAGATTAATCCCAAATTGTTCAACAACATATAAAAGATAAAGACTTAGAAATAGGATCACTTGTTATTGTAATAAAGCTCAGCTAGCTGCACTTGAACTCCTTCAAGTTGGTAATCCAAGTGTTGAAACCTGGCGTAAGTCATTTCATAGTGTGCCTTCTGCTCATATGTGAGTGTGTCCAGCCTGCTTAGCACTTGTCTTTCAAACATAGGCAGAGGTTCACCTCTGTACTCAGGTTCCTCATATGCAACTATTGCATTTTGACTTGTAGCAGCAACATCTTCATGTCCAGCAGAGTGCCCTGGTGATGTATCCATGTTCTGCACTCCCTCAACATTTTCTTCTTCATTTTCTGGATCAGCAGCTTCATTTTCAGCTCTGTTTGCAGCATTCCTTCTAAATACCCAGCTGTCATCCTCCTTTTGAAAGCCCATCTTGAGGAGAGTGGATTTGTCTATCTCACTTGCTGCCTTAATTGTGTCATTTCTTTCATTTGTAGTGTCAACTTCAAAGTAATCTATTAGCTTTGACACAAAAATTGCATATGGAAAGCGATAGTCTGGTAACCTTGTGGATTTGAGCATATGCTCCACCATAGTACTCACCCAATTTACCTTGAGTTGGTTCATGATGCAGTACAGCAAAATCAAGTCCTCTTCATGGAGAGTTGCATGATTGCTTCCTCTTGGAGTAAGCTACCAAGCAATGATGTAGGCAAGGAGTCTTGGAATGATTGTGAGATTTCCAACATGAAATCTAGCCACTGGTTCAGCAGGATTCCTCACACAACTTCTGTAAAACTGCATCTTGTTGAATCCCTGGATTCCAGCAGTGTTCCATTTGCTTACCTTTATTCCAAAATATTTGATTCCTCCCACATTGCTCCATATTTCCCTTGTAATCTTCAGCTTGACACCTTTCACATGGGAGACCAGATTTTTGCCATCTTGAACCAAGTTGCTGTAGAAAACTTTCACCAAATCTGGATATACATTTCCAGTCATCTCTAGAAAGTTCTTCAGCTTTTGATGCTTGAGCAAGGTTTTTGCTTCAGTCAGATTTTCTTCTCTTAGCCAAGAAAATTCCAGCACTTTGGGCGCATTGACTTGCTTCACGCTTGTCTCATGGATGTACTTTGTCATTGCTTCAGAATCTCCAGCAAACCATTTCTCCAGAATGCCTTGGTTGCTGCTGGATTGCTCCTTGGATTTCTTCCTTCTGTGTGATGAGGATGCCATGCTCAATCTGTTTTTCCCTGCACCAGTTTATTAACATACAATTCTAGAAGAAAAAAAAAACAGTACAGATTATCACTCAGAACAGAAACGAAACCTGTGGTGATGCAAGTGTGAACCTGGACAGCTTATAGCACAAATGAGAAGGTGTGAGAGACAAGCTGAATTGTGCTAGGTTTATATAGAATCATTAAATCAAATTTGAAAAACACAGATTTTAATGAAGGACAATTTGATCAGATTTTGGGAATTATGGGTTTTTGAAGAAAAATCAAATCTATTAGATATGCTACAGATTTTATTCCAATGGTGCAGCAGGTTCAGGTGTGGATTCACGTAAGAATATCTTGGAACCTGATTTTGGCAAACCAAATCTGTTGCACCTCCACAATATCCAATCAGTTAGGATACCCACACACTGATTGCCATAGGCCTGCTGGTTAATAACCGAAAAAACAGTCAAAGATAAAGTGAGAGAGAGAAAAGTAAATCTTTCTCTTTCCTAGTCACAGTTGTGATTTCTGAAACAGAGAACAAAACATGTTAAATCATAAAACAACATATTGAAATTTTCACTGCAGAGGACAATTTAAGCTAATAATACCCAATTCATTTAGAAGAAAGTAAAACCTGTCTTTAGCAAGTGGTTTAGTGAATAGATCAGCTAGTTGAAATTCAGTACCAATGAATTGTATATCACATGTTCCATTAGCTATATGTTCTCTTAAAAAGTGGTGTCTAATTTCAATGTGTTTAGTTCTAGAATGCATGACAGGATTCTTAGACAGATTTATGGCACTAGTATTATCACAATTCATAGGTGTCTAGTTTAACAAAATTCCAAAATCACTTAGCTGTTGCCTTAGCCATAAGGTTTGAGCATAACAACTTCCAGCAGCTATGTATTCTGCCTCTGCTGTGGAGAGAGCAACACAAGCTTGCTTCTTGCAATGCCAAAAGATTAGACTTGATCCAAACATGTGACAAGTCCCACTTGTGCTCTTCCTATCAACTTTGCAACCTGCAAAATCAGAATCTGAAAAACCAGTCAAATTTAAAGATACCTTGTTAGGATACCACAATCCAACATCCTTAGATCCTTGCAAATATTTCAGAATTCTCTTTGCTGCATTGTAGTGTGATTCCTTTGGATCAGATTGATATCTAGCACATAAGCACACAACAAACATAATATCAGGCCTGCTAGCAGTTAAGTATAGTAAAGAACCAATCAAACCCCTGTACTTAGTTTGATCCACTGATTTTCCTGCCAAATCTTGATCCAGCTGACAGCTTGTTGAAATAGGAGTGCTGATTGCTTTGCATTGATCCATATCAAACCTCTTAAGCAGCTCCTTGCAGTATTTTTCTTGACTTACGAAAATTCCATCCTTGAGTTGCTTAACTTGTAGTCCAAGAAAGAAATTCATTTCTCCTAACATTGACATCTCAAACTCACTTTTCATGGTTTTCACAAAGTCTTCACACATCTCTTCATTTGTGGATCCAAAGATAATATCATCTACATAGACTTGCACAAGTATGATATCTTCTCTTTTCTTCTTTATAAAGAGAGTTTTATCAGAATTGCCACGGCTGTATCCTTGAGAGAGCAGAAATTCGCTTAACCTTTCATACCATTGCCTAGGTGCTTGCTTCAATCCATATAAGGCCTTCTTAAGCATGTACACATGTTCTGGATTTTTGTGATCTTCAAACCCTGGAGGCTGAGATACAAACACCTCTTCATTGATGTAGCCATTTAGAAATGCACTCTTGACATCCATTTGAAACAGCTTGAAACCTTGTATGCTGGAAAATGCTAGAAGTAGTCTGACAGCTTCAAGATGTGCTACTGGTGCATAGGTTTCACCAAAATCAATACCTTCTTCTTGGTTATACCCTTTAGCAACCAGCCTTGCTTTATTTCTAGTGATAGCTCCATGTTCATCCATCTTGTTCCTGTACACCCACTTGGTTCCTATGATGTTCATCTCATGCTTTCTTGGAACCAAAGTCCACACTTCATTGTATTCAAACTGGTTCAGCTCTTCCTGCATTGCTGTTATCCAATTGCTGTCTTGCAGTGCTTCTTCCAGGCTTTTAGGCTCAATCTGTGACACAAAAGCCACTGTTCTGTAGAAATTGTTGAGTGAATTCCTTGTTGAGACTCCTTTCTCAATTTTACCAATTACATTGTCAAGAGTGAGATCCCTTGGAGTCTTCCATTCTTTAGGCAGTCTTGCATTCACAGTAGATTCTTTGACAGAATTTGGATTAGTAGCATAAAGCTCACTAGATTGATTCTGTTGCATAATGGTTCTTAAATCATCCATACCAGGTTCATCCAGAACAGATTTGGGCACAGAAAAATCTGTTTCATCAAATACAACATGTATAGATTCTTCATCTTTTGTTATATACTCTATAAGCATGACCATTTATAGCATATCCAATATGTATTCCTTCATCTGATTTAGGATCAAATTTTCCCAGATTATCTTTACCATTATTTAAAACAAAGCATTTGCAGCCAAACACCCTATGATGACTAATGCTAGGTTTCCTACCTTTATACAATTCATAGGGAGTTTTCTTAAGAATTGGTCTAATCAATGTTCTGTTAAGCACATAAGAAGCAGTATATACAACATCAGCCCAAAAGTATTTAGGTAAACCAGATTCATTTAGCATAGTCCTAGCTAACTCTTCTAGTGATCTATTCTTTCTTTCAACAACACCATTTTGTTGGGGTGTCCTAGGAGCAGAATAACTATGTATGATCCCATGTTTTTCACAATATTTATCAAACTTTGCATTTTGAAATTCTCCCCCATGATCACTACGAATCTGTTTTATCCTATTTTCATTTTCATTATGCAGAACCTTAGCTAGTTTCTTAAAGGCTTTATATGCATCATTTTTAGAAGCAAGAAACAAAGTCCATGTATATCTTGAAAAGTCATCAACAATCACCAAAGCATAGTAATTTCCAGCTAAGGTAGCAGTCCTAGATGGTCCAAACAAGTCCATATGCAAAACATCCAAAGCTTTATTTGAAGAAACCATATCTTTTGATTTAAAGGAAGTTCTAATCTGTTTTCCCTTTACACAAGCATCACACAATCTGTTATTTTGAAACTTTATGTTTGGTAAACCAGAAACAAGTTCCTTAGACCTTAGCTTATTCAAGTGATTTGTGTGAATATGAGCTAGCCTCCTATGCCACAACCATGACTCATCATTTTTAGACAACAAACACTCGTTTTCAGAACAACTCTTTATAATGTCTAAGAGATAGATGTTATTTACCCTTTTTCCAGTGAACAGCACCTTACCAGAAATTTCATTTGAAATTGTACACGTGTTGGCTTCGAAATTGACCTTGTATCCCTTGTCACACAACTGGCTAATGCTTAAAAGACTATGTTTTAGCCCTTCAACATACAATACATTCTCAATAGTGGTTGAGTCTTTAGTACCAACATCTCCTCTTCCAAGAATTTTTCCTCTATTGTTATCTCCATATGTGACATGCCCTTCAGCTTTGAGTTTCAGATTTATGAACTGAGTCACATCACCAGTCATGTGCTTTGAGCAGCCACTGTCAAGGTACCACTGGTTTCTCCTGCTGTTTTTCTGCAACAAAATAGATTTAACACATATGGTACCCCTTTAGTCTAGGGTCCAACATGATTAACACCTTTCCTTAGGAAGCCATTTGGCCAATCCTTTAGGAACAAGATACCTCCTAGCTTTACATGTTCTAGATACATGACCAGACTTCATACAATAAAAACATGTTGCAGTATGCATTGTTTTTGAATGAGTAAAAGAGGAAAAACCTGTTTTGGAAGGAACAAAGAAACTGGACAGCTTTTTCACATTGTTTTTCATTTCAGATTTATATCCTAGACCATTTTTATTAAAAACAGCATTCTGTGAACCTAACAAGGTTTCAAGATTTTCTCTTCTTTTAGTGAAATTTGAAAGTGTTTTTAACAAATATTCAACTTGTTTTTCCAGCTTCTTACAGTTATCACAGGTTTTAATAGATGCATGCAAACAAGTTAATTCAAGGCTAACCAATTCAGTTTTAGCTTTGTGCAGTTCTTCTTCAAGAGCTTTAACCTTAGGTTCAAGTACCCTATTTATCCTATTCAATCTGTTGCACATTATGGCCAATCTGTTTGCTTCATCATGTGTTTCCTTAAAAGCTATTAACAGCTGATCATAGTTTTCAGAATCAGTGGAAAAATCACTTACTGAGTCAGAATTGGATCCTTCATCATTCACCATGAAGCACAGATTTGCTTCTTCACTTTCAGTTGAGGAATTACTAGATGAGGATACATCATTTTCTTCCCATGAGATGTATGCCCTTCTACCTTTGCCTTTGTCACTCTTCTTGCTTGCTGATTTTTCTTTATTTTGATTGTTTGGACAATCAGCTTTTATATGACCTGGTTTACCACATCCAAAGCAAATGTAATTGGAAGAATTTGAATCATTAGGTTGTTTGGAGTACCTCTTTCTTTGCTGAGTTCTGTCACGATTTTTCTTTCTAAGAAACCTGCTGAATTTTCTGGTGAGCAGACTCACAGTCTCATCATGTTCAGGATCAACTTCTTCCTCACTTGTATCATGTTCCATGGTTGTTTTCAGAGCAATTCCTTTGGCCTTTTTCTCCACTATTTCATGTTCTTTCAATCTTTTCAGCTCTATTTCATGCTCTATCAGCTTTCCAAAAAGTGCAGCAGTGGACATCTTGGATAAATCTCTGGATTCTGAGATTGCTGTTACCTTAGGCTGCCAGCTCCTATCAAGGCATTTTAGTACCTTTATGTTAAGCTCTTCCTTGTCAAAGACTTTACCAAGGCCAGTGAGGTGATTTACAATGTGTGTAAATCGTTTCTGCACATCTGCAATACTTTCTTCAGATTGCATTCTGAACAGATCGTACTCCTGAATCAGTGAGTGCTTCCTTGCCCGTTTCACATCATCAGTTCCTTCATGAGTCACCTCTAGTACATCCCACATCTCTTTGGCTGAGTTACATTGAGAGACTCTAAAGAAATCATCCATGTTCAGTGCAGAGGTGATGATATTCTTGGCTAAGGAGTCATATTGAGCCTTCTTCTTCTCGGTTTCACTCCATTCAGACCAAGGTTTCTTTATTGTTTCATCTTTGACAACCTGCATAGGTATAAAAGGTCCACTGACCACTGCATCCCAGATTCCCATGTCAATAGACTCCATAAAGATCTTCATCCTGATTTTCCAGAAAGTATAGTTAACACAACCAAACATAGGAGGTCTATTAATAGACGCACCTTCAGCAAAAGGCATTTTAAACTCAGACATCATGCATACACTTGAGCAAAATACAAGCCCTAGCTCTTGATACCAATTGTTGGGTCTATTAGTGTCTAAGTTCAAGAGGGGAGGGGTTTATTGAGCTTATAAAATTTTCGCAAGAACACACAATTTTCAGTATACCAGAGACAAAAAGAGCAGATTGATTTTACATGAAACAGATTGATTCTTCAGAGCAGTCTAGCGCAATTTGACTTTGTTCAAATTAAAATTGTAATAAAAAAAGAGTTATAACAGAATCAGATTAATTTTGACTTTATGAGTATGAAGAATACAGCTATGCCAAGAAATCAATCAACTTCATTCAACACAAGGTTTTAATGAGAATGAATCTTTCTCAGGTTTTAATGAATAGACAATTTGTTTTCAAATCAATTAAAAACAGCATATACAACTGCCTTGTTTGAGATTAGAAAGCTTTAACAAATCAGGAAGAACAGTTCTTATTTAAACCCAGAATTAACAGATTCAATTTCAAAAGAACAGATTTAGTTCTTGACAGAATTAAGCAAAACCAGAAATAAGTGTAGGGATGAGAAGAAAAGGCACACAAGTTTTTATACTGGTTCACTCATACAGAGCTACGTCCAGTCTCACCTTACCCCAAGGTGGAATCCACTAAAAACAGTACCAATTACTTACAAACACACCAGTTCTTGAACACTACAAGAACAACACAATCAATGCTGAAAAACCCTATTTCAGCACACCTTGCACTCCAAGAAACCCTATCAAGGAGTGACTAACACTTACACCTTTACAAAACAGAATAAAGGTGTACCGCCCTGGTAGTTGGAAGTGATGACGTGGCACCAAGCTACAGTATAGGCGTGTTGACGAGACGCCAGGTTGGCAGAAGGGAAGGAAGTCGGGGGGCTCGTGTAGTCGCCAGTTATGAAGTTGGCGTGCTCCGATCTCCAGCATACCAGAACCGGCGATCACCGGGTCAAAGATGAAGTCGCCAGATGTAAACTCAGGCGACCAAGTGATTAGAGATCGCCGGAGCAAGCACATCGCCGAAGATGAAGGTGGTGCAGATTATGAAGGCGGCCGGCGAGACCACAGGGAAGGTGTACGAAGGCACCCTAACTCGCCAATCCCAGTAGAGATCGCGCTCCAAGTTAGCTATGCACTGGGCAGTACCATGCATAAGTAACTTAGCCAAGAGAGAGTCAGAAGCAGCGCCCAAGTCAAGGAGGCTCCAGATGATGGCACGTGTACGACTGGATGCGAGCCACGTGTCCAGGTGCGTAACTGCCAGGAGAGAGAAAGTGACCAGGTATATAAGGGTTTCCCAACGAACTTCTGAGGTACGCACGTTCAGATTATATTCTTTACGCTTGCGAGTTCTTGAGCATATTGTGAGAGAGAACTGGTTCACGGTTCCTTGAGAGTTCTTGAGTGTTACTCTTGAAGTATTTGGTGGTTCAGTCACTGACTTGGGCGTTGGAGTGCGATCGGCCGCAGCGGCGCCGCTCTGTTCTTTTGCAGGTTCTTGAGGTGGATCGTGACGAAGGACGGAGGTTGACGCGGTGCACACGTCGATCCAAAGTTTGACGAGGCAAGTTTCAACGTTTTGGTCAACAGGCAGGATCAAAAGGAAAGATTACACCTGAAAAGAAGATGCAAGAACTCAAAACCAGTAGTTCAATTTGCTGCAGAACTGCAGCAACACCTTCACCAAGATCAAAGGTTTCCTAGAACAAGCACACTTGAAAATCTCTTTGGAAAACCTTTCAAAAATCTTCCAATCCTTCTTCTCACATGGAAATTGTTTGATCTCTGTCAAAAACGTAATTGCTCAGCACCTTTTCATGTGAGAGAGACTTTTCTTTATATAGAAAACAGTTTCTAACCTCTTTTCAAAAAACAGTTGAAAAGCAGTTATGAAAACAACAGATTCATTTTTGAACTTAACAAATTTATTTTGTGAAAACCGCCAACTCAGCTAACTGAAATAACTGTCTGAGTTGTACCTTTGGTGCCCTAACTAACTTGTGAAAAACCTTTCAACTGACCAAAGAATAAACCTGTTCTTTCACAGTGAAATAGATTAAAATATAGCAAACAGGCCAGCTCAGCTTTAACTGAAATAACTAACTAAGCTTTACCTGTGGTGCTCTAACAGAATTTTAGAAAAGCCTTTTAACAGAGAAGAAATAAACCGATTCTTTCTCCATAAAACAGATTTATTTTTGTACTGATTTAAATATTTTAAGAGCACTTTTAAAAGCTTTTCAAAAACCATTTAACCACATCATGTGCTTGATCTAGACTTGGTTAGGCATCTAGGATGGGTTATACAGCAAAAGGCAACCTTACACAATTACAAGCCTAATTACAAACGAATCTAAAAACCTATTACAATCTTCAAAGCACTCAAGCTATTTTCTTCATCAAACACACATCAAGCCTTGGTAGGGAAGAAGCTTCCTCCAGCTTCAACAGAAAGGAATGATGTACTAGACCAAAACATGAACGCACTAGCTTGGGGTTCAGATTCATGTGCAACAGAATGGAACATGTACTTTGTTAATGGCTATAAGTTTTATACAAAGGCATGGGGTGAAGGCAAAATGACCATCAATTGTGGCGTGCATGTTAAAGGGGTCACAAGTTGGGGCTAATGTTGACTCGTGTTATGCCTCAAGTTGAACCTCCAAGGTATTCTTCTTCTTTGTCTTTTTCATTACCCAAAGTTCCTACTGCCACACCATATTGGATAAAGAATGTTAAGGATGATTTTTACATACCTCCTAATAGTTTTCACCTTTTAAGAGGATTTTTTCCAAAGAATATCATCATTCCCAAACAATCTTTATGAACTCCCAACGTTTCAAAATGCTAAGTCAAGTTTGCCTATCTCTTCTTGCATTCTCTTATCTAATTGCAATTTGACAATCCTATCCCACAGTTGAGAATGATCCAAAGCTCTTTGAAATCTTGAAAAACCGATTTGAATGATTTCTCTTAGTTGATTCACAACCAGAAGCGGAAAACAACTTATTTAAACTCCAATCAGTTGGTCAAAGCATTTAATACAAGGGCCAAAATCAGTTTAAATAATTTAAAACAGATTAAAGCCACTTAAGAAAATTGTGTTAATGTTTTCAAAAAATCAATCAGTTGAAAACACAAATCTATCGATTGAATTTTTTTGATAACAAAGCCAAACAAAGTCAAGGTTTTTAAAATCGTTTTCAAAAACACTAAGTGTAAAACAACTGGTTGAATCAAAATTTCAACAAGTTGATTTTTCACTTCTTTTAGAAAACATATCTTTTTTATAAGGATTGAAATCAAACAACCTTGGATCATCATACAGGGTGAATTAACAAATTCAAATACTCTAGACACACACACACACAACCAACAACAAGGGTCTTCATGCATTCCACTTGGATTTGGAGACATCAAAGCACATTGTTCAACAAATATTACTTATTCCTTATGTGTAAGAAATTATATGTAACTCAATTCAAATGTATAAGACTCAAATTCTTTGTAACCATAACAAATTTATCAGGAATGTAAATATGGATGACCTGTTGAACCAGATGAATTATTCCTCGTCACTCACACATACAAGAAGAGTGGATTGGGTAGATGGTCGTTTCCAAGAGACTTATCTAAGTAATTGATTTGTTTTAAATTTAATACTTCATTAATTTTTTTTAATGTAAATTACTAACATTTGCAACTTCCATTACTCTTTAGGAAGCCTATCATGAGCGGTTGAGGATGATGCAATTAGAGAGTTCAAAAGGATAAATTTTTGGTATCTCTCCCGTTGATGCAACAACAAAGCTTCAGTGTTGGAAAGATGTTACTAGAGAGAATAGTAGAGGTAGAGTTTATGGCACTAGGGATTTGGTTGTTAACTTTCGCCATGGTGCCTCATCCCTCACTCACCCCTCTTTATTAGCTTCTAGTATTGATCATGATGATCAATAAGCTGAGAACACACAAATTAAACAACAAATCTTATAAGCATATTTAGAGGACACAACAGGGTTGATGCAACAACAATTAGCTATGATGATGGAAAAACATGTTGCAGACACTTCAACAAGTACTAGTCAGGTCACGCCCACTATACTGAAGACTTTGATGATCACCTTGTTCCTTGATTACCACTTCTACAGTAAGTTAAATTACTAGCTCATTTTGTTCTATATTCTATATCAGTAAATATAATTTTTATTTCATTTTAAATATTGTTATTATTTTACAGGTACTTTCCATTGTTTCAATTGCCCACTCAGTCTTATGCTTTGGGAAACATCATATGTATTAAATTGAAGAATTTTATTTAACTATGTTATATTGACATAATATTCGTACTTCTTTCCGTTAGCACATTCACTTTACAAAAATACTTCTTATATTAATAATAATTGGATGATTGAAAATGTATAATGTTGGATATTTGTAAATTTATAAATGGTGGATAGTAAATTTGTAAATGGATAGGTATTTTGAATAGGTGATATTTAAATGTGGATGAAATCTGGATAGGTTATTATGAATGTGAGAATGAGATTCTAAATAGGATTATCAACTTTTTTTATGTTATGTGTCGGAGCGAGGGACAATCCCTCACCAAGCCCTTTTTCACCATAGTTAGGGTTTAACCCTCTTTAAGTCACAATGAGTTAGGGTTGAGCTCATGCATGTTCATAATGGGTTATGGTTTAACAATGTCCTAGTCATCTCTAGGTTAGACTAAGCAAGGGGCAGGGGCTTGACCCTCTCTAATTTAGGAGGAATCTTGCTTTTAGTTGCAATGAAGTGACGTTAAACCTAACTCTAATAGTGGGGGTTAGGCTGTCTCTACTAGCTTTAAACTAGAGAGGGTTAAGCCTACATTAGTAGCTACAACCCCCCACATGAAGATTAGCTTCCAACCTTTTAGCTTCCATTGGGCAGCCCAAGCTATGCCCACGCTAAAGGACATTTAACATTTTCTTTCTAGCGTTTGAGTCCATATATGGGGGAGGCTATTGACAATGTTTCTTGTAGTGGTTCCAAACTTAGCCACCAACATATCGAAAAAGTCAATTGACAGGGGTGGTATCCGTTTGAACCAACTTAGGATTTCCCTCTTCAGGGACGTGGGAAACATGGAACATAGCACGATGTCTTTTGTTGTGTATAGAATCATATGGGTTATGTAGACAACCATGTGTTCATCCATATCAGTATTTCCATCATAATGGTCGATTGTGAGACCCTTTCAACTGGATGAGCGCACAACATCCAATATTCCAACAACAAATAGGTGTCATTGGGTTCCTCCTAATGTCATGTAGGTGTTGGTCAATGTATGCAGTTAGGACTTGACTTTGTGGCTTTCAAATTGAAATGCTTGGGTTACTATGTGTGGTTGAGGTCTCGGACAGGGTGAATTGGTTAGATATTTCGTTGTTTTCTCCTGGTGGGCCTCTTGCTCGAGAGGTCGGGATATGTGTGTCCCCTCCCTTAATCTTCTTCTCATGTCCTCATTCCGCATCTTAAAGTGTTGATCTCCTTTTCGTTCTTCTATTTCATTTCTACGATATTTTTTTTTGAAGGGTTAAGAGTAGTGTCATGTGTCCTATCTCAATCGACCTTGCATATGTTGATTTCTAGCAGTCATTTGTCATGTTACTTGTTGATACCATAAGTTTTCTCATTGTCCTTCTCGACCGCACAGCGAAAAGTGTTCTTACACTGGCCAAGTAGGTCTCTTCCTTGACTTGTTGCATTGGTGCCAAGGTTATCTAGTTCAAAGGATAGTATTGTGTTTGTCTCAGGTTTGAGAGGGTGGCGAGGTACCTGCAAAAGGTACACCAATGCTCAAGTTAGTTGAGTATATTCATGAGTAGTAAATGCAAGTGAATGTAATGTTTACCTATCTCATGATAACATATTTATAGGTTTGGAATTGGGCCTACATGTGCATGAATCTTGATCAGGACGAATAAGGTAGTTAACCTCTATTATTCTGACAATAAAAGTGATTTAACGTGTTTGATTGTGGATTAATGATTTTTTAATTAAATGTTGCGCTGATTTTTCGGTATGTGTTCAACAACGTTTCCAAAATCTTTCTAGCCTTGTAGATCTAAGTTGTACTTGGTTGTAATCATGTAATTGGTAAGTTTCACATGCCAATATGTTTTCAGTCACATTACTACACTCGTATGTTTCGGTTATATATAGTACAATTTCAATTTCATACATTCAGAGTTATCTTGTGTTATTTGACTTTAGTGCTAATTAGTGTCTTTGTTGGTTGAATAAAATATTAAGGAAATAATAATTATCAAATTATATGCAATATTTGACGATATTGTATCCAATTATATGCAATTAATTTAATAATTATTGAATCTCATGATTAGTATCCTACCTAATTAGATTGTAATTTGGGAGAGAGAAAACTCCCTATATATTTCCTATACATGAAGTGATGTTAATATACACATAAGAGAATAAGAAACATCTATTCTTCTTACCATTTTTTATCATTTTCTTATATGGTATCAGAGCACCGATCTTGGTGCCCTGACAACCTCTCCATTTTTATCCCCTAAATAAAAAATCATGTCTGGCAAAGAAGGCACCAGTAACAAGTCCGATAGAAACCTCGTACAACGCTTCAGTGCCGAGCAAATTCAGCAATTGGCAAGGGCTATTTACTCGCTCGAAAATAACGGTAAAAGTGACACGTTTGTTAGCTCTGCAGGTCTGCTTGCCCATAACTCCTCTTCTAATTCTGCTTTTACGAAACCATGGATTTTGGATAGCGGAGCAACCCATCACATTGCATCTGATTCACAATTTTTCACACACACTTCATCATCATTTATTTCAAATGTTAATCTGCCCACAGGCTCAACTGCGCCCATCTCATCTACAGGCACAATTAAATTCAATGACAAAATCACTCTCAAAGATGTTCTTTGTGTTCCTTCTTTTAATTTAAATCTCATGTCCATTAGTAAGATAACCAGCTCACTAAATTGTTGTGTCGTTTTTACTCCACATGGTTGCGTTTTACAGGACTTGGCTACGGGGAGGATGATTGGCTCGGGTAAACAACACGCAGGCTTATACTACATGTCCCCTCTTCCAAACCAAGCCCACGCATCCCAAATATCGACCGATCCTGATTTATGGCACAAGCGCCTTGGACATCCTTCTCCGGCGTGTCTACAACTTGTATCTTCCTTACTACCTATCCCTATCAGTAAAAATCTCATTCCCATTCATAATCATTGTAGTATTTGTCCCAAAGCTAAACAGACAAGACTACCCTTTCCTTTAAGCACAATAAAATCTCATTCTCCATTTAATCTATTGCATTGTGACATTTGGGGTCCTCATAAAACCCCAACTCATTTTGAAAAACGTTTTTTTTCTCACTATAGTCGATGACTATACTAGATGTACTTGGCTATTTCTTATGAATCACAAATCTGAAACCCAACATCTCTTAGAGTCATTCATTACATTTGCACAAAATCAATTTCAGGCATCTATTAAAACCATCCGCGTTGACAACGGACTGGAATTTATTTCAATGTATGATTTTTTTCTCAAAAAATGTATTGAATGTCAACGCACTTGCGTTTACACTCCTCAACAAAATGGAGTAGTAGAACGCAAACATAGACATGTTTTAAACACAGCACGAGCCCTCCTATTTCAGTCCAATTTACCATTAGAATTTTGGGGAGAATGCGTTTTAACCGCCACATATATCATTAATCGCTTGCCATCACCTTTACTAAAAAATAAATCACCTTTTGAGCTACTATATAACCAACCACCTTCACTTTCTCACCTAAAAACTTTTGGTTGCCTCTGTTATGCAACTGTTGTTTCACCTAAGCAAAAATTTGATCCGCGCGCCCGACAATGCATCTTCATTGGTTATCCTCACAGTAAAAAAGCATACAAATTATTTGATATAGAAGCAGACACTTTTTTTACAAGTCGGGATGTCATCTTCCATGAAAGTGTTTTCCCATTCTGCCAACAGTCACAAACACAATCCTCACCTCCATTACAAGGTATTTTGCCCACTATTGACATTGACTTACCCACTTCTGTCCAACATTCACTCGATCAACCTTCTTCTCTTACTCATCACAATGCACCTGAACCTCCATCAAACCAACCTTCTTCTCCTACTCGTCACAATACACCTGAACCTCCATCAAACCAACCCTCTTCTCCTACTCGTCACAATGCACCTGAACCTCTATCAAACCAACCTTCTTCTCCTACTCGTCATAATACACCTGAACCTCCAGTAGACCAACCTTCTTCTCCCATGCCAAGAAGTTTAGCACCCATTACCAAACCTTCTCCAACCGACCTTCCTATTCGACGATCCAGTCGCACATCAACCCAACCTTCCTGGCTTCAAGACTACGTAACGGGATCCCAAGCCAATCATTCGACCACTGCCCAAGACCGACCAAATGGAACCAGGTATCCTATGCATCATTTTCTTTTTAATTCACGATTTTCTTCTACACATAGTGCATATCTTGCTAACATCACAGCCACCAAAGAACCTCACACTTATGCTCAAGCTATCCTTGATCCAAATTGGCAAAAAGCAATGGACGAAGAGCTTTCCGCCTTGCAGCTAAATCAAACGTGGACCTTGACACCGTTACCCACTGGGCAGAAACCCATCGGATGCAAATGGGTCTATAAAATAAAGTACAACTTAGATGGTAGTGTCGACAGATATAAGGCGCGCCTTGTCGCAAAGGGGTACACTCAGATTGAAGGTGTCGACTATTCTGAAACTTTTTCACCAACAGCAAAATTAACAACTTTGAGGTGTCTCCTCACCATTGCAGCAGCCAGAAATTGGTTTACTCACCAGCTAGATGTGCAAAATGCCTTCTTACATGGCACATTGCATGAAATTATTTACATGGACTTGCCACCCGGGCATCATCGACAGGGGAGAACATTGTATGTCGACTCAACAAATCCCTTTATGGTCTCAAACAAGCATCTCGAACATGGTTTTCAACATTTTCTCATGTGATTAAATTTGTAGGATTTCAACAGTCCAAGACAGATTACTCTCTATTCACAAGACATAATAACTCATCATTTACTGCCCTTTTGATTTATGTGGATGATATTCTTTTGACAGGAAATGATTTGACAGAAACTCAGCATGTTAAAGATTGTTTATTACAAGAATTTCGCATTAAAGATCTTGGAGACCTAAAATATTTTCTAGGGATTGAATTTTCCCGTTCCAAAGCTGGTATTTACATGTCCCAAAGAAAATATGCGCTTGATATTTTGCAGGATACGAGACTCACAGGTGCTCGTCCAGACAAATTTCCAATGGAACAATACCTAAAACTCACACCAGACGATGGAGAGTTATTAAAGGATCTAGTCAAATACAGGCGACTCGTGAGACGACTGATATACCTCACGGTTACTCGGCCTGACATAGCATTTTCGGTTCGGACCCTAAGTCAATATATACAGGATCCACGGAAACCTCATTGGGATGCCGCAATTCTAGTCCTAAAGTACATCAAAGGATCACCAGGACAAGGATTGCAATTGCCATCCGAAAACAATCTGACATTGACAGCTTATTGCGACTCAGACTGGGGAGGTTGTCAGACAACTCGGAGATCAGTATCTAGATATTGCATTTTTCTTGGTTCCTCTATTATCTCATGGAAGTCAAAAAAACATAAAAACGTATCAAGATCATACGCGGAAGCAGAATACCGCGCAATGGCCAATACTTGTTTGGAGATAGTTTGGTTGCGATATCTATTGCAAGATTTAAAGGTGCCATGTAACTTGCCAGCTCAACTTTTCTGTGACAATCAAGCGACATTACATATAGCAGCAAACCCAGTATTTCATGAACACACAAAACACATTGAGATAGACTGCCACATTGTGCGAGAAAAATTACAAGCTGGGATAATCAGTCCTTCATATGTACTGACACAGTATCGGCTCGCAGATATTTTTACGAAGGCATTGGGCAAGGAACGATTTTTGACGCTACGACACAAGTTGGGGGTTCTTGATCTTCACCTACCAACTTGAGGGGGAGTATTAAGGAAATAATAATTATCAAATTATATGCAATTATTGTATGGAATATTTGACGATATTGTATCCAATTATATGCAATTAATTTAATAATTATAGAATCTCATGATTAGTATCCTATCTAATTAGATTGTAATTTGGGAGAGAGAAAACTCCCTATATATTTCCTATACATGAAGTGATGTAATATACACATAAGAGAATAAGAAACATCTATTTTTCTTACATTTTTTATCATTTTCTTATATAAAAAGGAATAAGTTTGGATGAAATGTAGCCGAAGGTTAACTAGTCTTCTGGTAATGTTAATGTTAATGTTAATGTCATGCCACTTTTCTTTTCTAAAAAAAAATATCGTTCTTATACTATTTCCTAGAAAATAATTGCCTAGGGATTATCAAAATGCAAGACAATAGGAATTCTATGAGTTCATAGTTAAGAAAAGGTAATGAATAATTATTTTCCTCTTAGTATAGACTATTTATACATAGATCCAGAGTTGGTGGACATATATGGCGTGTTTTGATTGATGGTAATCATGTCTTCTGAGTATATAGATAGAAGTTTAAGGCTTTAAGTTCGCATCTACAACAGAACATTTATCGAAAGAGATCAACCCTTAACTAATTAGATTTCAATACTTACAAAAAGAAGTAGTATCTAACTCTATAATAGTTAAACAAAATTATAAATACAAATAATTTTGAAATAAAATAATAAATTTCGCTATGCTACTTTTTATTCTTTTGACACAATTATATTAATATATTTGATCAAAATTCATTCTTAAAGTAAAATTTAGAAAAACAACTAAGACAATACTCTCACGCGTTGTTTAGGAATAAAGTTTTCCGTTTAGATTTATTGAATGTTGTAGGAACAACTATTGAAACACACATTAGTCATTTCATCTACTTATTCCTAGAAGCATCTTCTATATTTGAAATTGTTGTTTAATATGTCTCCATCTTGTAATGATAAGATTAGGTGTGGCATCAAATTCAACTAGTTAAATCATATTGTGACATTAAAGATAACTTTATTTCTCTTTATTCTTCTGGCTAAGATGCTTTGCTGAAGTGTGAACAGTTTTTCACAGTAATAGTTTGGTGAACATTCAATTCATGGTTGGAGTTGTAAGCTATAGGAACTGTCCAATACATCAGTGTTTTGGTATAACTAAAAGTAAGTTGCGTACATCATGATAACAAAGGAGAATTGTTAGCTGTATACAAAGATATTGGATGAAAAACCCTTTTACCGAACCATCAAGCATCACATCTTAAGAACATGTCGTTAACAACAATTCCAGGAACAAGACAATAAGAGATGTTTCGTTGTGTGAAGCACACGCATGTCTCTTCGTTTTTCTATATTCATCAATTCAAGGACTTATCCAAGACTACAGTCAGAATTCCAAGATAATGTTGAAGCCAATATTTTGTTAAATCGATAAAAAAAAGGATTATAGTTCTTTATTATGTAAATATAAAATAGTTTTTTTCTCAGTTATTATGTTCAATTTAAAAGACAATTTATATGAGTAATTACATCAACACATTCTATTATTTGTCGTAATTACGCACATATTTCCAATTTTTTTAATCATTCCCCCATCGATGTTATTAATGAAATGTTAAAATTAATTTTAATTCATTTTATGTGAAAACTTCAAACAATTTTTTTTTTTAATTTTTAGAATAAATTTTAAATAGTCGTGTATATTCTAAACTTGCAAAAGAATTACATGTAAAACTTTTTTTTAACAAATTACACAAACCCCTCTCTTTATAAGCCTTTGCCTGCGATAATAGTTTGTTCGGAATGTTACATATGAAAAAGATATGAATACTAAACAAATAGAGAAAAAAATGTTTTAATGGATGGAGAAGTACGTGAAACACTAAAATACCTCATACAAATGGAGATTCGAACTTGACCATGGAAAAAACAGCATCATAAACTTTTACAAAAGGCTCATTTTAATGGATGGTGCAAACAAAATGTGGAAGATATTAAACTTAACTAAGTACACTAGAAGGAGATGAGAGCCTATTCATCTCTAAATTTTTCATTAAGAATCACGTTATGCTCTTGTCATTAAAAACCAACATAATTAATTACCAACATTTGGTGTTCTTTAAATTTTCCATTAAAATCACGTTATGCTCTTGTAAAAACCAACATAATTAATTACCAACATTTGGTCTTTAGGGTACAAGTAACTGGTCTGAAAATTTTAGAGATTTTCGTTGTATAAGTATAGGAGGCAAGGACAAAGTTTGAAATCATTAAAAAACACAGGATTTTGTTATGGGTCAAGGACACTGTAATGTTCTAGATTGGGCGGGAAATAGGAGGAACATCAGAAAAATAATAACTAATTAATGCGCACCTTGACACTACTATAGAAAGTGTTTTTAACAACAGTTAAAAATATTACAAAATAATTTTGAAAGCGTTGTTATTATTAATATTGTTATAAAATACATTCATCAACGATTGTCTAAGCTGTCATTGTTTAAAAAGTTTTGACAATTCATAAGAAAATCATCCTTGTAAGTAGTTATAATAATGAAAACTTAAAAAAGATTTGTGTATTGTTTGGTATGCTTGCCCACAACCCGAACATTTAAATCCAAATAATCTCAGCACGAAGTATTGGGTACACTCTTTCTGGTCAAATAATTTAAATTCAGTCAAAAACACGAATAGGCAAAATGGCTTTGGTAAAGGGTAAGCCTTTGGTAAATAATTAACACGCTCCAGAAACAATAAACAAAACGAACAATGCCAAAAGCATGGCAATTGGACTCACTCACCTCCTGAGGAATTGCATTCGATTTCCAGTCATGGTCTTTCCACACCTGAGAAATTGACATTTTGGGGTCTTTCCCTTTGGTCATTCGCTAGATGAAATACCTAATCATCAACATTGAGTACTTCACCAAATGGATTTAAAACGAACAATTCGCCCAAATAACTGCTAAAAAAATCCAACACTTCGTATGGAAAAATATTATATGCCGATTTGGCGTACCTATAGAACGAGATCCAGTTTACTAGTCGCCTCTATAGAACATCCCTAGACCAATGGTCAGGCTGAATCAGCCAATTGAGTATTGCTAGGGGGCCTAAGGAGAAGACTTGAAAAGGCCAAGGGAAGATAGTAAGAGAAAACCCCAAGAATATTGTGGTCATATCACACCACTCCCAAATGTACAACACGGGAAACACCTTTCAACCTAGTATATGGGACAGACGCCATGATACCTGTAGGCATACTAGAAGACTCACCAAGGTTCTGAAAATTAACCCCGGAAAATTCCGACAAGGAGAGAATAATAAGTTTAGATCTACTTGAAGAAGTACGTGATCAAGCACACATAAATTCAGAAGCACAAAAGAGAAGAATTGAAGTAAAATACAAAACTAAGGTTTACCATAGACAATTCAAAGTCTTTGATCCAGTGCTCTGAAAAGCTCACCCTTATTAGATTGAGAACAAATTATCTCTAAAATGGACAGGTCCCTACCGAGTGATCAAGATGCTAAAAAATGGAGCTTATCGACTAGAGACCCTGGACAGAGGCCCCATCCTCCGAACCTGTAACGACAAATCTCAAATTTTACTTTGGTTAAGTACTTTTATTTACTACGTTCTACACGTTGAACAATTTACATTCTCTAAGGCGACACTCTTTTTCCCTAAGGAGGGTTTTTAACGAGGTTGCCCTTTAATAGACACGTTTTTCATTCAAAAAGACTATTTGCTTACACTTGGTCGAATCCTAAGATCGGACCAACTTGGTAATATTGTGTTTTCTACATATCGACTTGGCCAAATCCTAAGATCGTACCAACTCGGTAATATCATTTTTCTACATATCGACTTGGCCGAATCCTAAGATCGGACCAACTCGGTAATATTGTTTTTCTACATATTGACTTGGCCGAATCCTAAGATCGGACAAACTCAGTAATATCATTTTTCTACAAATCGACTTGGTCGAATCCTAAGATCAGACCAACTTGGTAATATCGTTTTTCTACATATCGATTTGGTTGAATCCTAAAATCGGACCAACTCGGTAATATCGTGTTTCTACATATCTACTTGGCCGAATCCTAAGATCGGACCAACTCCGTAATATCGTTTTTCTACATATCGATTTGGCCGAATCCTAAGATCTGACCAACTCGATAATATTGTGTTTCTACATATCGACGCGGCCGAATCGTAAGATCAGACCAACTCAATAATATAGTATTTCTACATATTGACGCGACCGAATCTTAAGATCAGACCAATCTAGATCAAACCTATTGATATGTTGAAACCGCCACTATACATTGAGCAGTCGGGGCAAAGTCAGAACCAAACGAGGTACGATAACCCATAACTTTCCCATTTCAATTTCTACGCAATGATTTTATAGGTTTCATAAGCCCCATTCGTAGGAACGAGGCCATAAGATTCTTTATATTTCAAGAACACTCGTAGACATGAAAAATAGCTAGTTAAGACGACATCGAAATCACAAAAGGGTAAAACAAGTTTTAAATAAACGAATAAAGTTTCCAAAAGTTCAAAGTTTAAACAAGGTGATGAATGGAAGACCGCTTTTAAGACCAAATTTGGCTTATATGAGTGGTTAGTAATATGAACAATTACAAGAACCTAAACAAGGGTAGAAAACACCAAGAGTCACAGTACAGGAGAAACCCTATTGATCAGTTCTTGAATCATAGCAACGCTCAAAAGCAATCTTGCTAAAACTTGGTAAAACACCTTTTCACAAACAGTTGGTAATCTCTCAAATCAATCTCAAATCACAGTATCAAACTTTTCTTTTTCATCAATCTTTTCACGTTTGAAAGGAAACTAGTTTTATATTCCTTGTGAAGCTACCGTTGAAGGCAGATTTGAACAACCAAATCAGTTAAAACAAGTTTTTAAAAAAATGTTATGAAAACTTACATTCAATCGGTTAAAACTGCGATTTAACCGGTTGAATGGTTTTGACAGTTATACAACTGATTCAAAAAACAGTTTCAAAACACCTTTGCCAGCTAAGTGACAAAAATCGATCATCTCGAAACATTAATTGGTTGTTTTTCCCTTTGCATGGAAAAACACTTTAATCTTTAAAACAGATTGAAATAAGCTTTGTTTGAGAATCAAAACTGATCTTACAAACATTCTAAACCCCATAACAAAACCTAAACCTAAAACACAACACAACTTCAGGCTTCATGAGGATTTGATACATCAAAGTTTCCCATCTTCAACAATCTCGCCCTATTTGATGGAGACAAATCCTTGGGATGCTTTTAGGAATGTTCTTTGTTTAGAATCTGTTGAATCCTGAATTCACTGAACAAACACAGAATAATCTAGTCCAAAACAGATATGCACCATACATCAGATTTCAAATAAGCAGAGCTATATAAGAACCATCGGTTATTTCGCAGAGATAACCGGTTAAAATTCTGTAAACCAAAAAACAACAGTTTTAAAACTCCAAAATTTAAAGCAGTTTAACACAATTGAGAACATTACAGCTCCCAACAACACTTCTCCCCCTATTTGTCCCATCAAATAGACAAATCAAAAGAAGACACAATGAAGATAAAGCAGGCATATCAAGAATTCCCAATTCATTTCTTAGAGAATAGAACATGTCCTTTGATAAAGGTTTAGTGAAGATATCAACAAGTTGCCTCTCTGTGGAAATGAACTTGATTTCACAGTCTCCATTGGTTATATGATCACGAATGAAGTGGTGTCTTATTTCATTGTGCTTTGTCCTTGAGTGTTGGACTTGATTTTTTGTCAAGTTAATGGCACTTGTGTTGTCACATAGAAGAGGAACTTTGCTAATCTTTAATCCAAAATCTTCAAGTTGTTGTTTGATCTATAGAAGACTTAGTCTTTCATACCATTGACACGGAGCTTGTTTGAGGCCATACAATGCTTTCTTAAGCTTGTATACATACTCTGGATACTTGTGATCTTCAAAACCAGGTGGTTGTGAGACATAGATCTCTTCATTCACGATTCCATTGAGAAATGCACTTTTCACATCCATCTGAAACAATTTGAAACCACTCATACAATCAAAAGCTAATAACAGTCTTACCGCTTCTAACCTTGCCACTAGTGCGAAGGTTTCATCATAATCGATTCCTTCAGCTTGATTGTATCCTTTGGCAACGAGTCTAACTTTGTTTCTTGTAATGATGTCTGAGTCATCCGATTTGTTTCTGAACACCCACTTGGTACCTATCACATTCATTTGATTGGTTTTTGGAACAAGAGTCCATAATTTGTTTCTTACAAACTGATTAAGCTCTTCCTGCATTGCTGCTGTCCAGAATTCATCCTTGAGAGCTTCACACACTGATTGAGGTTTAATCTTTGAAACAAATGCAGTATGATTGCAAAAATCTGCCATATTCCTTCTAGTGGATACTCCTTTGTGGATTTGACCAATGATGTTGTCAATAGATAGATCCTTCGGGATCTTCCAATCTTTTGGCAGATCCTCCTGTTGCAGATTTTCAATCGGTTGATTCGAGGGTTCAACCAGTTGAATTTCTGTGTTGTTGTTGTCAAGATTCTTTAAAAAGATGTTTTGATCATCTTCATCTGTATTGATCTTAGCTGCAGCTTGTTCACACTTGTTAGTCTCATAAAAAATAACATGAATATACTCCTCTATAGTCATAAGCTTTTTATTAAAGACTCTATAAACATGACTATTAAGAGAGTAACCAAAAAAGATACCTTTGTCTGATTTAGCATCAAACTTACCTAAGCTTTCTTTGCCATTGTTAAGGATATAACACTTACAACCGAAGACTTTTAGGTGGCTCACATTTGGCTTTCTTCCATTCAGCAACTCATAAGGAGTTTTCTTTAGAATAGGCCGAATCAGCACACGATTCATCACATAGTAGGCAGTGCTCACAACATCAGCCTAGAAGCATTTTGGTAGAGCATAGTCATTTAGGATGGTCCTTGCAAGCTCTTCTAGAGACCTGTTATTTCTCTCCACCACAACATTCTGTTGCGGTGTTTTTGGTTCAGAAAAGTTATTAGAAATTACTAACTTGTTGCAAAAACTGATGAACTTTTCATTTTGAAATTTCCCTCCATGATCACTTCTTATTGCTCCTATGTTGCTGCAACATGTGATCTGAAGTTTTCTTGCAAGCTTCTTAAATTCTGAATATGCTTCCTTCTTTGTGTGTGGGAAAAGTGTCCAAGTGTACCTAGAAAAGTCATCTACAACCACAAGAGCATATAGATTTCCTCCAAGACTCATAGTCTTAGAAGGACCAAAAAGATCCATGTGCAAAAGTTCAAAGGGTTTTGAAGTTGAAACACAGTTTTTCAAATTAAAAGATTTTCTAGTTTATTTCCCCCTTTGACATGCTTCACACACTTGTTCTTTTCCGAATTTGAATTTGGGTAAGCCATAAACAAGTTCATTTGATACAAGCTTATTTAAATGATTCATATGAATATGAGCAAACCTTCTATGCCAAAGCCATGATTCCTCATGCTTTGATAGAAGACAACCTATTGAAGAATGACTAGATATATCAAGCAGATAAATGTTGTTAGATCTCTTACCAATGAGAAGAACATCCTTTGAATTAGGTAAGCGAATCTCACATGAATTGGTCCTAAAGGTTACCTGGTAACCTCTATCACATAGTTGACTGATGCTGAGCAAGCTATGCTTCAAACCTTCAACATAGAGCACATCATGAATAAGCAAGCTACTTTCATTACCTATTGTACCTTTTCCAAGGATTTTTCCCTTGTTGTTGTCACCATAGGTTACATGTCAATCTTGATGGAGATGTGCCTTCATGATTTTTGGATTTTGTTGGTGAATGGCGGAAGCATCATGGATTAAAGATGAAACAAGGTCCTCCTAAGAGTGGTGGTGACCTTGAAAGTGCATGAGAGGTAGGGATTGAGAGTGGCGAGGCCAACTCTACTTGACTTCCTTAAAGAGGTACCCCTCGGATACATTGAATCCTTCTTGTGCTCTACGTTCACACTTAGCAAAGATAGATGCAAAATCTTGGTCTTCTTGATAAAGGTCTCTTATGTTGTCAAATCCAAGAATTTGGGCTCCAAGTTTTGAAAAGAGCACATGTCTCCTTGAGAGAGCATCAGCTACTATGTTTGTACTACCCTTCAAGAAATTCCATCCATTTTGCATGACGTTTGTTCAACTTATGTTGACCTTTCAAATATTTTAAAGACTCATGATCACTATGTATGACAAATTCTTTAGAAACTAGATAGTGTTCCCAAGTCTTTAAAGTCCTCACAAGTGCATAGAGCTCTTAGTCATAGGTAGGGTAGTTAAGGGTGGCTCCATGAAGTTTTTCACTAAAATAAGCAATTGGATGCTTCCTTGTAACAAAACCGCACTTATACCAATTCCCGATGCATCACACTCTAGATCAAAAGTTTTGGCAAAATTTGGTAAAGCTAGAATGGGTGCATTAGTGAGTTTCGCTTTTAGCCTCTTGAAGGCTTGTTCATGCTTCTCGATCCAACAAAATGGAGTGTCTTTCTTCACTAACTCATTGAGTGGTGAAGCTAGACTTGAGAAGTTAGGCACAAAACGTCTATAAAAGCTAGCCAAGCCATGAAAACTCCTAACATCTCCTACATTTTGTGGGGTTGGCCATTCTTGGATGGCTTTGATTTTCTCGGGGTCAACATGTACCTCATTTTTGTTAACTACAAAACCTAAAAACACTACTCTATCAACACGAAAGGTACACTTATCACTATTAGCAAATAAACTATTAATCCTAAGCACTAAGAGAACTTCACTAAGGTGTCTTAGGTGGTCGTCTAGGCTTTGGCTATAGACTAGGATATCATCAAAGTAAACTACTACATATTTACCTATGCAATCTCTCAAGACATGATTCATGAGCCTCATGAAAGTACTAGGTGCGTTAGTGAGACCAAAGGGCATCACCAACCATTCATATAGTCCAAATTTGGTTTTAAAAGCGGTTTTCCATTCATCACCCTCTTTGATTCTAATTTGCTGATATCCACTTTTAAGATCAATTTTGGAAAATATCATTGACCCATGTAATTCATCAAGCATATCGTCTAGTCTTGGGATTGGATGCCTATACTTGATGGTGATATTGTTGATGGCCCTACAATCGCAGCACATTCTCCACTTGCCCTCTTTTTTTGGCACCAACAAGACAGGTACAGCACAAGGGCTTAGGCTCTTTTGAACCCAACCCTTCTCCAACAAATCTTGTACTTGAGATTCTATCTCCTTAGTTTCCTCAGGATTAGTTCTATAGGTTGGTTTATTAGGTAGACTAGCCCTCGAAACTAAATCAATTTGATGTTCTATACCTCTAAAAGGAGGAAGTCCTATGGGGCCTTCCTTAGAGAATATATCATCAAATTCTTTTAAAAGCTCTTTTACTTGAGGAGGTAGAGTCAAAGTCTCAAGATTTGTGGCAGTGCATGTAAGTGTTCCTTTACAAAAGATAAGGCTTTGAGGTTGTTCAACAAGAAGCATATTTTCAAAGGTATTTTCAAGCGTGTTGTGGGAAGGAACACTCTTCTCTCACGCCTTTTGTTCTCTAAGGATTCTCTATTTTTCTAATTTGATTTTTTTTTCTCCATCCCTCTTTTGTTTCATTTGTACTTGATTTCTCACCACTTGTGAATGTGGTAAAGGATTAAGTATAAACTTCTTTTGATTATGGGTGAAGGTAATCTCGTTGGTTAAACCATTGTGCATGGTTTTCTTGTCAAATTGCCAAGGTCTACCCAATAAGATGTGGCAAGCCTCCATGGGAACTACATCACATAAAACACTATCTTTGTAGTTACCCACAAAAATCTCGACTTTCACTTGCTTGTCTACAGTTAGTTCCCCATCTTTACTAATCCATTGAAGTTTGTAAGGTTTTGGATGAGGGACTACTTGTAGATTTAGCTTTTCAACCATCCTAGCACTACAACAATTGCAACAAGAGCTACTATCCAAAATGAGAGAACATATGTTTTCAAAAACATTACATCTTGTATGAAAGATGTTCTCTCTTTGTGTTTCTAGGTTCACGCTAGTTTGGTTGTTGAGGGTCCTCCTAATCGTCATTATTTTCCCCTCATAAGGATATACTCTCTCGTTATTCCCATTGTCTTCTTTCCCACTAGGTGCATCATCACAACTACTATACTCATTTACCCCCCTTAAAAACAAAGTTCTTTGATTTGGGCATTGAGCTTGCACATGGCCTCTTCCAAAACATTTAAAACATTTAACATCCCTAGTGCGAATGGATGGAGTGAGCATATCTTTACCTACACTTTTGAGAGTCTCTTTTGGTTTTTCTTTAGGTGTACTCTCCTCCCTTTTAAAGTCTCTTCTTGGATAGGAGTTGGAGTATGAACCTTCCTTACGACTTGAAGTTTTCCTTAAATTTTGTTGTTCAACCTTGATACATAGTTGAACCAAATCATTCAAGTCTTGGTAAGGTAGGAGTTCAAATCTATCTCTAATCTCAAGATTAAGCCTACTTAGAAATCTTGCTATGGTAGTGGATTCAGATTCCCTAATGGAGGCTTTCATCATATATAATTCCATTTTTTGCCTATACTCCTCTACACTCATGGTTCTTTGTTGAAGTCTTTGGAGCTTGTCCATTAACTCTCTATTATAGTAGGAGGGAATATGGCAGCGTCTTCAGGCTCCCCTAAGATCATTCCTGATCCGATCGGTCATCGGTAGTCGATGACGTCAGCATCAGAGAACCACGTGGACCACTCGAAGGGTGACACGTGGACCAGGTGGCAGAGAGGTCGGGGGGACGATCGCCAAGAGAGGTGATCGGTGGTCAGTAACCAAGTTACCACCGACAGATCAGGCGGCAGAGAGGTCGGGGGATAGATCACCCAGAATGGTGATCGGTGGTCAGTAGCCAAGTGGCCACCAGCAGACCAGTTCCCAGACTCGCGCCTGGAGGCAGAGCGCGAGAAGCGAATAAACACTGATCCGTCATCGGGTGTATTGTCATCGGGGTCTCGTGTTACACGCAGTTAAACTGGGACCGAGGTTCCCAGCGAGAGCGTTACGCATGGATCTCGCATGAGCACACCTCAGGGAATCATGCACGAGAGTGGCCTGAGGGGACTAGTAAGCCAGTCAGTGATTGGTGATTCCCTCAACCCATTACGTGCGTGGCATCGTGAAGGGTAAGTCGCCTACGCAGAGAGCAACGTCTGGTGAGTGTGCCTAGACCAGCCACACCCGACGTTCTCCTAAGAGTATGCGACTTACCCAGATGAGAGAAATATCCTAAGTTACTCTGCAAGGGCGTAACTTAGGCACACAAAGAGAAGCGCTAGAGCCCTTCCAGTAAGTGACACGTGTGTGGTTAGATGTGAGTTGCAGGCCTCCACGTGTCATCATCTGAGAGGGGTGCGGTCCAGACAAAAGAGCACTCCGTACCACTGAAGGTACAGACAGGTGCAGCCAAGCGCAGAGATGCGCAGACATGCATAGACTCTCACGCTCCCCACTGCTGATTCTGAAGGTACGCTTTCTCTGAAAAGCATAACAGGGTTCTGACACATGCCAGAAAAGCATAACAGAATTCTGTTATGCCTAGAAGCAGGGAAAGAGAGATAAAAGAGAGAATCAGGGTGAGAGTGGAGAAAAAAAAGAAAAAGAAAGAGACGAAAAACAGAGTGCAAGAGTTCTCACACACACATTACTAGTTTTCTAGTCTTTGGTGGTTCTGTGGACTAACTTGATCGTCGGAGTGCAAACGGCCGCTAGAGGCGCCGTCTGTGTGTTTTGCAGGTCACGTTTGGAGAAGCAAGAGAAGGTTCTGAGGGTGATTCTGCAGAAGACGCAGTCGCGTAGACAGGGCAGAGAGTGCTACGAAGCGATTCCTCCACGTTCGAGTTGCCGGCAGGATCATTTGGCGCCCACCGTGGGGCACGAGTGAATCGTTGTCCCATATATACCACAGTTTTAAAGACTTACCAGTGTTTTTATCAGTTTCCTTGATAGAGAAAGATGCCTAGAAACAGACAGCCATCACCTGCGCCATCCGCTGACGAAGGAGCTATGACAATGGCGCAGGTCCTGGAAATGGTGCGCACGCTGCAGGATAACGCCGCAGCGTCAAAGGTTGAACAAGAGAGGATGCAGACGGAGTTAGCTGCGTCGCAAAGCAGGAACGACGAGCTGAATCGCGTCAATGAGGAGTTGAGAAGGACGCTGCAGGCGCAGAGGGAACACATGGTTGACGAAAGGGTGTCTAGACAGCCCTCACCTCCAAGAGCGTTCCCCATACCATTCTCCCCTGAGATCATGGGAACCATGGTGCCTCCCAACCTGGTGGGGGTGAAGGCATCGTTCAAAGGGGTAGAAGACCCGGAGGCGCATCTGACGGCGTTCCACACCCAGATGATGTTGTCTGGGGGTTCAGACGCTGTCTACTGCAAAATGTTTATGAGTACGCTCAGTGGAATCGCCATGGAGTGGTTCGTGAGCCTACCAGAAGGACATATCACGTCTTTCTCTCAGTTCTCGAAGCTCTTCACTGAACAATATATCGTCAACAAAGCACCGGCAGTGGTGTCATGCGACTTGTTCGACGTGCGCCAGTACCAAGGTGAGTCGCTGAAAGACTACCTCAACCGCTTTGGAGCACAAGTGGTTAGACTGCCCAGCAAAGACGAAGATATGCTGGTGCATGCGTTTAAGAAGGGAGTGCTGCCTGGCCCTTTCAGGAGCCATCCCAGCACCTTTGCAGAGATTCGACGACGTGCGGTGACGCACATAGTGGCAGAAACAGAGGTTTCTGAGAAGAGGGGAAGTGCTGCACCACCCAGACCGCGTGGAGGGCAAGGAAAGCCACAACAAGCAAGGGTGCATGAGGCCAAGGAGGGGAAGAAGGTGCGGGAAAAACCTCGTCCCTATGCACCAGGCAAAGACCAGAGCAGGGGGCGTGCAAGGGAGAATAACGCACCCCCGAGATACAACTTCATGGTAGGATTGGAGGATCTCATCGCCCTTCCTGCTGTAGCAGCAAGACTACGAGTACCAGAGAAGACAGATAAGGTACTTGGAAGGAAGAAGAATGAATGGTGTGAGTTTCATCGGGCCTTTGGCCATACACTTCATTCCTGTTTGGCGCTGGGACACCAACTGGCAGAGTTGGTGAAGTCTGGTTTCCTAGCAGATTACCTACGTGAGCCGCAGGGTGATCGCGCGTCAGGATCCCAGATCGAAGAACAACAACATGAAGTCCCTGTGCATGGGGAAGTGCAGACGATCGCGGGAGGCTTCTCTGGTGGGGGATGCACAGCTTCACAAAGAAGGAGATACGCTCGATCGGTGATGGCGGTAGATGCAGTGAATGAGAGTCATTACCCTGAAGTGGACATTATCTTCAGGAAAGCTGACCTACGGGACGTTGTCCCGCACGACAACGACCCTGTGGTCATTTCTCTCATCACAGCAGGAAGACGAGTGCATAGAGTACTCGTAGATCAAGGAAGCTCGGCGGATGTCATGTTCTGGCCAACATTCAACAAGCTACAGTTGTCCCCTGATCAGTTAAGACCGTATACTGGTTGTCTCTACGGTTTTGCAGGAGATCAGGTAGAGGTGCGGGGATACATCGAGCTGAGGACAACGTTCACTGACGGAACGACAGCCCGCACTGAAAAGATAAAGTACCTGGTGGTGAACGCCCCTTCTGCGTACAATGTCTTGTTGGGGAGGCCAACGCTCAATAGACTGGGCGCAATACCATCGACGAGGCATATGAAGTTGAAGCTGCCGTCGATGGAGGGGACCGTGATAACCATCAAGTCGGATCAGGCTGAGGCAAGACGCTTGATGGAGATCAAGCCCAAGAGAACATGGAGGCCACTCATCAAGCTCAAGAAGAGGTGGAGGCACAAATGGAGGACGCCCATGGAGGTCAAAGTCCACCTCAAAGGATTACAAGAAGCATGTTCAAAGCCTTGGGAGCTAGAGGACATTTATTTTCTCTTTTTGTAGTGTCTTTAGTTGAAGGTGCTTAGAGGGAAACCTTAGAAACCTCTTTTGTTATAGCATCTTTTAGGCTTTAGTTAGGAGCTTTAGGGGGGTGTATTAGTAGATAGGTGTAGAAGTAGAATAGGGGGTGCCAAAGTGAAGGAAAGGATCACACCTTCCTTGCTTTGCAAATAGGCGCCGGTTCTAGTTTGAATTAGGAGGGAATTTTGAATTGTTTTAGCTTTCTTTTTCAGCACCTTAGGCTATAAATAGAGGTGCCTTCCTTGTAAATTTCAGATTTGAATTTATCTAAAGAAACTATACTCAAAATTGGAGTGAGCATTTGGAGAGCTTTGAGCTTCTACTCTAGTCTTATCTTGAAGGACCATGGTTTCCTCAAGTGGCGGCTTCCACACTCATCTAGGAGCATCCATACTTCTAGTGGCGTGATCATCCAACCTATCTTCCATCTTCATGAGCATTCTTTTCTCCTTCCTTTCTTCTCTTTCAATTACTCTTGTTGTCTTGTGTTCTTGAGCATGTTTTGGTTCGGCTATTCCATTTTCCAGCACCTATTTTCTGTTTGTTCTTAAATCTGTTCGGTACTCTTGTTTTTAATTCAATTCTGTTCGGTCTATCCTTTTTATTTTCCTTTGTTGATTCAATTTGACAATATTTGGTTCATCCAAATGAGTTTGGGATTTGGTGCTTGTTATTGGTGAGTTCTTGATTTTAGAACCATGATCCAACTTCTAAGAAAGTGCCTCTATATTTTCCAGCTCAAGGTGATTCCTCAAAGTGTCAAGAATTTTGTTCTATGTGGCTATTGGAATCACATCATGTGGTATCATGAGTCTTAGGTTCATTCTTGTTTAATTGTTGAGTTGTGTGCACTTTAATTTCAAGAGCTCTTTTTAATTTTCTTGCAATTTAAGTTTCTGTTTTAGAATTTTATTTGAGTATTCTTGCTGTTTTTCTTTTGCTCCAAGTGTTTGTGGAAAGGTTTATGGCACTCATAATTCTTATGAGTATGGTTGCTCTTTTGGAATGGCATTATCCTTCCTAGAGTTTACCTTAAGCTTCCTTTCATTTGTTACAATTTGTGTTGTGTCTTTTAATTTTTTGAATCATGTCAAGTTGTGTCTTAGTCATGTTATTCCATATATGTCATTACTTCTAGTAGTATTTTTTTTGTTTTGATTGTTTCTTGCTTTGGTGTCATATAATTTTTCTGAATTGATGTTGATCCTTTGTGCATTTTCTTTTTAGAATTGAGTTCATACTTGTATTCTAGACCTATACAAGTTCCACTACATCATTTTCTATTATGTCTTTGCTAGTTCATCATTCTGTTTTTTATTCCTATTAGGATTCCTCTGTTTCTGAAAAGAGTGCTTACTGTTTTTCCTTATTGCAACTGATTTACGTACTGTAAAATTCTGAAATTCTGGATTTGAGATATTCAAAGTGTTAGAAAAGCATAGAAAAAAGAATCATTCAAAAATATGAAGTACACAAAAAATGATAAATAAAATAAAAAAAGTGTACATTCCTGCCGAAAAAAATACGGTAATCTGGCAGTGATTTTAAAAAATTTATTTCTCTCAATTGGCTTACTGTTTTTAATTGATTCCAGTGCCATTATTGAGTTAACATCTTGAAGTTTCTGTGGTATAAATTTCATAATCCAGTTCGCTCGAAAACGTTCCAGTTAAATCAGTGAATATCAAACACAGTTTGCATAAAAAAAAAAAAATTTCCAGTAGCTAAATTTTTTGTTTTCTTCATCTCCTCTAGTGCTTTTCCTTAGGTATTCTTTTGTATGCCTACTTTTCTCATTGAGTTCTTTATTTTCTTGATTGTCTTTCATTCTTACTCTTTGAGTTTGTCTTACATATAGTATTCCATTTGCAATTACCTTTTCCTTGCTTATACCTTTTCTTGTTTGTCTTTATTGTTTCTTTGGTTTTGTGGTGGTTTGCTCTTAAGATTGGTGTGCTTGCTTTGACATATTTCATTTGAGGATTCCAAGGCCTCAAGATCAGATTGGAGCAAGAACATTATTTCTTTGAGAGTGATATCTTTTTCAGCCTTAAATTCACTTCGGCAGTTTCAAGTGCAAAGCTCACTGTTTTTGCTAATTTTTAACTTGTTTGCTGTTTTGTGTGTTTGCTGTTTTTTAATTACAAATGGCTGGATCTTCAAGTGATGCATCCTACAAGCAGAATTCTCCTTCCAAAGCTTCCATTCTTGGTGAATTACATGAAGCTCAAAGAACAATTAGAAGGTTGGAGGAGAAATTGCAAAAGATGGAGGTCCAACAAACTAGACCATCTCCTTCTATCCATGATGAACATCATTCTCATAGACCATCTTCAAGAGCTTCTTCAAATGATGTTGGCCGTGAAGATGAGCATAGGAGAAGGAGACCTCCACCCCAAGTCCATGGACAAAGACATCATCACCAAGGGGAAAGAATTCACTACGGCAATGGCTTCTATCATGATGCAAAGTCCAAGCTTCCTTCGGTCAAACTACCTTGTTTTAATGGTTCTAGTGATCCAAATGTGTATTTAGATTGGGAGGCTAAGTGTGAACAAATTTTTGAGATCCATGAGATCCAAGATGAGCATAAGCTCAAGCTAGCCACCCTAGAGTTTAGTGATTATGCCATGAAATGGTGGCATGGGATTGTAAAGGACATTATCTATCACAAGGGTCCTCCCGTGGACTCTTGGAACTCTTTAAAGGATCATATGCGCGCTAGGTTTGTGCCCCCACATTTTAGGAAAGACCTCATGTTGAGACTCCAACGGTTTCAACAAGGCACGCTAAATGTGGATGAATATTATAAGGAGCTTGAGACGCTTGTGCTTAAAATTGAATTAGAAGAAAGTGAAGAAGCCATGGTTGCTAGGTTTGTGAGTGGTCTTAGGAAGGATATCCAAGACATTGTTGAGTTACAAGAGTATTCATCATTGGGCTCTTTAGTTCATCTTGCAATGAAGGTGGAAGCCCAACTTGCTAAGAAAAACTCTTTTAAAAATGCTTCCAATAATGGATACTACTCCAAGTCTTGGAGAAACAAAACTTCTTTTTCAAAACATCCTTCCAAAGATTCTTCTTTCAAACCCAAGGAATCTAAGCCATCAACATCTAGACCTAAGTCTCCCACTAGAACATCTAACACTAAATGCTTTAAATGTATGGGTTATGGTCATATTGCTGCAAATTGTCCTTCAAAACGAAGTATGTACATGCATGAGGGCATTGTAGTTAGTGAGCATGATTCGGATTCTTCAAAGCATTCATTGCATTCTCATGCATCTAGTGAGGAAGAGAGTGAATGTCCACTTGAAGGGGACTTGTTAGTTGTGAGAAGACTTCTTGGACAAGTTTCACAACCTTTTGATGAAAGTCAAAGGGAAAATATTTTCCATACAAGATGTCTTATTCAAAACAACATTTGTTCCTTGATAGTGGATGGGGGTAGTTGTGCAAATGTGGCTAGTACAAGAGTAGTAGATAAGCTTGGTTTGCCTACTATCTCTCATACAAAGCCCTACAAATTACAATGGCTTAGTGAAGTAGGAGAAATAATTGTTAATAAACAAGTCCTCATCCATTTCTCCATTGGAAAATACAAAGATGAGGTATTATGTGATGTTGTGCCCATGGAAGCCACTCATGTTCTTTTGGGAAGGCCTTGGCAATTTGATAGAAAAGTTTTACATGATGGCTTTACCAACAAATTATCTTTTGAATTCCATGGTCACAAGGTTACTTTAAAATCTCTCTCTCCAAGAGAAGTCCATGAGGACCAAGTTATCATGAAGAAAAAGAGGGAGAGTGAAAAAGATAAAAAAGATAAAAAAGATAAGAGTTCTAAGCCTACACTTCTTGTGTCTAGGCGTGACATTGAAAGGGAAATAGTGGCTCATCATCCTCTTTTTTTAGCCATCCCTAGAACTCTTAGCATAGAAACACTTGTTGATAGTTCTCATTGCTTGGAAAATTTGGTAGAAGAGTTCAAAGATGTGTTTCAAGATCCTCCAAATGGACTTCCACCTTTGAGAGGGATTGAGCACCAAATTGATTTGATACCGGGCTCTTCTTTACCAAATCGTCCCGCATATAGGACCAATCCAAGTGAAACCAAGGAAATTCGCCAACAAGTTGAGGCTTTGATTGAAAAAGGGTGGGTGCAAGATAGCATGAGTCCTTGTGCTATGCCTATCATCTTAGTGCCAAAAAAGGATGGCACATGGCGAATGTGTTCGGATTGTAGGGCCATAAATAACATAACCATTAAGTATAGGCATCCCATACCTAGACTAGATGATTTGTTGGATGAATTACATGGTTCAAAAATCTTTTCAAAGATTGATCTTAAAAGCGGCTACAATCAAATCCGTATCAAACCGGGTGATGAATGGAAGACGGCTTTTAAGACCAACTTTGGTTTATATGAGTGGTTAGTTATGCCTTTTGGTTTAACTAATGCACCAAGTACCTTCATGCGCCTCATGCATCATGTTCTTAGACCTTTCATTGGTAAGTTTGTTGTGGTTTACTTTGATGACATTCTCATTTATAGCTTATCTTTGAATGACCATAGGTTGCATGTTAGGCAAGTTTTGGAAACCCTTAGGAAGGAACATTTGTATGCTAACCTTGCTAAATGTATGTTTGCTCTTGATCATATAGAATTCCTAGGGTTTGTTGTGAGTTGTAAAGGGGTCCATGTGGACAAAACCAAGGTGGTGGCCATTCAAAATTGGCCTACACCGAAATCTTTGAATGAGGTCCGAAGTTTTCATGGGCTTGCTTCTTTCTATAGAAGATTTGTCCCAAACTTTGGTACCATTGCCGCACCACTCAATGACATAGTGAAAAAGGATGTGGTCTTTCATTGGGGAGAAGCACAACAAAATGCTTTTGATACTTTGAAAGAAAAATTGACTAATGCTCCCATCTTGGCCCTTCCTAATTTCACTAAGACATTTGAGATTGAGTGTGATGCTTCAAGCATAGGTATTGGGGCTGTTCTCCTTCAAGAGGGCCACCCCATAGCCTATTTTAGTGAGAAATTGAAGGGAAGTCATCTCAACTATTCCACCTATGATAAAGAATTATATGCACTTGTTAGGGCTTTGTTTACTTGGCAACACTATCTTTTTCCCAAAGAGTTTGTGATACATAGTGATCATGAATCTCTTAAATATTTGAAAAGCCAAAACAAACTTAACAAGAGGCATGCTAAGTGGGTGGAATTCATTGAGCAATTTCCTTATGTGATCAAACACAAGCAAGGCAAAATAAATATTGTGGCGGATGCTCTTTCTAGAAGATACACCTTGCTAAATCTTTTAACCTCTCAATATCTTGGTTTTGATCACATTAAGGAACTTTATCATGATGACCTTGATTTTTCTCTCCTCTATCAAGAGTGTCTTAAGGGAGGACACAAAGATTTTTTTATTCAAGATGGCTTTCTTTTTAAAGGAAAACGTCTTTGTGTTCCCCAATGCTCTATTAGATTATCTCTTGTTAGAGAAGCTCATGAGGGGGGCTTAATGGGACATTTTGGGGTTGCTAAAACTTTGGATGTATTGCATGAACATTTCTTTTGGCCTCATATGCATAAACATGTTCATAGTTTGTGTGATAAATGCATAGCTTGCCGCAAAGCTAAATCTAAAATGCATCCCCATGGTCTTTATACTCCTCTTCCTATCCCTTCAATGCCTTGGGTAGATATATCTATGGATTTCATCTTAGGCTTACCCAAGACATCAAAGGGAAAGGACTCCATTTTTGTGGTAGTGGATCGTTTTTCAAAGATGGCTCACTTTATTCCTTGCCACAAAGTGGATGATGCATGCCACATTGCAAACCTCTTCTTCCAAGAAGTGGTTCGCTTGCATGGGATTCCTAGGTCTATAGTGTCCGATAGAGATCCTAAGTTCTTGAGTCACTTTTGGAAGACCTTGTGGGGCAAGCTTGGAACTAAGCTTTTATTTTCTACCACTTGCCACCCACAAACCGATGGTCAAACCGAGGTGGTGAATAGAACTTTGGGACAACTATTGAGATGCTTTATTTCGGGGAATCCTAGAGTGTGGGAGAATTTACTACCCCATGTTGAGTTTGCATATAACCGAGTAGTAAATTCTACCACCTCCCATTCTCCTTTTGAGGTGGTCTATGGGTTTAATCCCCTAACACCTCTTGATCTTCTTCCTATTCCCCTTCTTGACGATGTCTTGTGCAAAGATGGGGATGAAAAGGCTTCTTTTGTGAAAACTTTGCATAAAGACATCAAGAAGAGAATTGAGAAGAAGGTTGGCAAGTATGCTGAACTTGCCAATAAGAGGAGAAAAGCATTGTTGTTTGATGAGGGCGATTGGGTTTGGCTTCACTTGAGGAAGGATCGTTTTCCTACTCAAAGGAAGTCCAAACTAATGCCTCGAGGGGATGGACCTTTCCAAGTCCTCAAGAGGATTAATGACAATGCTTATGAGTTAGATATGCCTGATACATTCTTAGGTAGTCATACTTTTAATGTTAGCGATCTAACTCCTTTTTCTGTAGGTCTCCAGAATTCGTGGTCGAATTCTCTCCAACTCGGGGAGTATGATGGAGATCAAGCCCAAGAGAACATGGAGGCCACTCATCAAGCTCAAGAAGAGGTGGAGGCACAAATGGAGGACGCCCATGGAGGTCAAAGTCCACCTCAAAGGATTACAAGAAGCATGTTCAAAGCCTTGGGAGCTAGAGGACATTTATTTTCTCTTTTTGTAGTGTCTTTAGTTGAAGGTGCTTAGAGGGAAACCTTAGAAACCTCTTTTGTTATAGCATCTTTTAGGCTTTAGTTAGGAGCTTTAGGGGGGTGTATTAGTAGATAGGTGTAGAAGTAGAATAGGGGGTGCCAAAGTGAAGGAAAGGATCACACCTTCCTTGCTTTGCAAATAGGCGCCGGTTCTAGTTTGAATTAGGAGGGAATTTTGAATTGTTTTAGCTTTCTTTTTCAGCACCTTAGGCTATAAATAGAGGTGCCTTCCTTGTAAATTTCAGATTTGAATTTATCTAAAGAAACTATACTCAAAATTGGAGTGAGCATTTGGAGAGCTTTGAGCTTCTACTCTAGTCTTATCTTGAAGGACCATGGTTTCCTCAAGTGGCGGCTTCCACACTCATCTAGGAGCATCCATACTTCTAGTGGCGTGATCATCCAACCTATCTTCCATCTTCATGAGCATTCTTTTCTCCTTCCTTTCTTCTCTTTCAATTACTCTTGTTGTCTTGTGTTCTTGAGCATGTTTTGGTTCGGCTATTCCATTTTCCAGCACCTATTTTCTGTTTGTTCTTAAATCTGTTCGGTACTCTTGTTTTTAATTCAATTCTGTTCGGTCTATCCTTTTTATTTTCCTTTGTTGATTCAATTTGACAATATTTGGTTCATCCAAATGAGTTTGGGATTTGGTGCTTGTTATTGGTGAGTTCTTGATTTTAGAACCATGATCCAACTTCTAAGAAAGTGCCTCTATATTTTCCAGCTCAAGGTGATTCCTCAAAGTGTCAAGAATCTTGTTCTATGTGGCTATTGGAATCACATCAACGTTGTTATGAGAACAGCTTTAAGCAAAAGAGAAGTGTGTGCCACGTCACCACAAAACCACCACCAGGCGTGCGCGAATAGCGATCGATGGTCAGGGAGACACAGAACGCTCAGAGGATGGAAGATGCTGCGGTGGGGGGCTCCCAGGTAGCCCAAGTCGAAAAAGAAGAGGAAGGCGCGATCACTCCTCGCGAGTCAGGGATCGCGAGGGCGGTCATCGCTAGTGAGAGAAGGCCCCACCCAGCTGAAGGTTGGGTCGAAGTGGACGTCGGGGGAAGAAAGTTCAAGTTAGGGGAATCCCTCGCTGAAGAAGAGCGAAGGCTGATCATGGGTGTGATTGAGAAGCACATGAATGCCTTCGCATGGTCAGCATCCGACATGCCAGGAATCGACCCCGATTTCCTCTGCCATCGTCTGTCGATGGACCCCATGGTTCGACCTGTGCGACAGAGGCGAAGGAAATTCAACAAGGAAAAGTGGAAGGTGATCCACGACGAAGCGCAGAAGCTCCTTGCCGCAGGGCACATCAGAGAAATCCAGTACCCCGAGTGGCTAGCGAATGTGGTACTGGTTCAAAAGGCAAGCGGCAAGTGGAGAATGTGTGTGGACTTCACTGACCTCAACAAGGCGTGCCCCAAGGATTCTTACCCCTTACCCAGCATAGATGCTCTAGTTGATAGCGCCTCGGGGGGAAAGCTACTCAGCTTCTTGGACGCTTTCTCGGGGTATAACCAGATCAGGATGCACCCAATGGATGAATGCAAGACTGCGTTCATGACGGAACGGTCTTGCTATTGCTACAAGGTCATGCCATTTGGGTTAAAGAATGCGGGGGCTACCTACCAGCGGCTCATGGATAGGGTGCTCTCGCCCATGCTGGGAAGGAACGTACACGCCTATGTAGATGACATGGTGGTTACGTCCCAAGAGAAGAAGCATCATGCAGCCGATCTAGAAGAGCTATTCACCACCATTGCCAAGTACAGGCTGAAGCTCAACCCTGAGAAATGCATTTTTGGTGTAGAGGCTGGGAAGTTCTTGGGCTTCCTCTTGACAGAGCGGGGAATCGAAGCTAATCCGGAGAAGTGTGCGGCGATCGTGGCAATGAGGAGCCCAACGACGGTGAAGGAGGTGCAGCAGCTCACCGGTCGCTTGGCAGCTCTGTCCCGGTTTATGTCCGCTGGAGGGGAGAAAGGTCACCCATACTTCCAGTGTCTCAAACGCAACAACAGATTTCTCTAGACACAGGAGTGCGAGGAGGCCTTCATCAAGTTAAAGGGGTATCTGGCGAGCCCACCAGTCTTGCGAAAACCCCAGGTAGGCATCCCTCTTAGTCTATATTTTGCTGTGACGGAGAGAGCAGTCAGCTCGGTCCTGGTGCAAGAGCAGAGCCAGGCCCAGAGGCCTGTTTACTTCGTCAGTAAAGTGCTGCAAGGCCCTGAAACGAGGTACCAAGCCCTCGAGAAGGCTGCTCTGGCGGTGGTGTTTTCAGCCAGAAGACTCAGGCATTACTTCCACAGCTTCACAGTGGTGGTAATGACTGATCTGCCTATCCAGAACGTATTGAAGAAACCTGATGTAGCAGGCAGGATGGTCAAATGGGCAGTAGAATTGTCAGAATTTGATATTCAGTACGAGCCCCGAGGACCGATCAAGGGGCAGGTGTTCGCGGACTTTGTAGTCGAGCTATCATCAATCGCGACACCTGCAGAAGGGCTAGATTTCCGATGGGTGTTATCGGTGGATGGCTCCTCTAATCAGCAGGGAAGCGGCGCTGGAGTCATCCTGGAAGGACCGAATGGGGTACTGATCGAGCAGTCCCTCCGTTTTGCCTTCAAAGCTAGCAACAATCAGGCGGAGTATGAGGCCCTGATCGCAGGAATGTTGCTAGCAAGAGAAATGGGAGCAAGAAACCTGCTGGCCAAGAGCGATTCGTTACTGGTCACCGGGCAGGTTACGGGGGAGTTCCAAGCAAAGGATCCCCAGATGGCAGCCTACCTGGAGTATGTGTAGCTCCTGAAGACGTCCTTCACCGAGTTTGAGTTAGTGCACGTGCCAAGAGAGCAAAATGCCCGAGCAGACCTGCTTGCCAAGCTGGCCAGCTCAGGCAAGGGGGGGAAGCAGAGGACCGTCATTTAGGAGACCCTGAAGGTGCCGCACGCGTTCGTATCAGACAACCAGGTGCTTCATGTATACAAGTCAATGGAGCGTCTAACGATCGGTCATCGGTCGTTGACCCAAGAAACGCTAAGAGCACCGAGGGTGTGACCGCGACCCTCAAAGACCGATGAGTCGATGGAGGTCCATGCGGAGAAGGAACCCGACACCTGGATGACACCATACCAGCTATACTTAGAAGATGGTGTACTCCCGCTCGATCTGGCAGAGGCAAAAAGAATAAAGAGGGGTTCAAGTAAGTTTACTCTTATAGATGGAAACCTCTTTAGATTTGGATTTTCTCACCCTGTGCAGATCTGTGTGCACGGCGAGCAATGCACCAGGCTCATGTCTGAGCTGCACGAGGGGGTGTGCAGAAGCCACGTAGGTGGTCGCGCTTTGGCAAGTAGAGTGCTCCGCGCGGGGTACTACTGGCCAAAGCTGAAGGAAGATTGCATAAGGTTTGCTCATCGATGCAAACAGTGTCAACTGCATGCAGACTGGCACAAGGCACCCCCTGAGGAGTTGAGGTCCATCCATAGCCCGTGGCCATTCCATACATGGGGGATTGACATCCTGGGACCCTTTCCCTTGGCGACAAGGCAGATGAAGTTCCTCGTTGTGGCCATTGAGTATTTCAGCAAGTGGGTGGAGGCAGAGCCAGTCGCACACATCACCGCGTAGAAAGTCGAACACTTCGTCTGGAAAAACATTGTCTGCCGCTTCGGGATACCCAAGAGGCTGGTTTCCGACAATGGCACCCAGTTCACAAGTCATCAGCTGAGGAAGATGTGTGAAGAGTTAAAGATACAACAGGTCTTCGCTTCAGTGGAGCACCCACAAACCAATGGGCAGGTGGAGTCAGCAAATCGAGTGCTGCTCAAGGGGCTGAAGCGAAGACTAGACAAGGCCAAAGGAGGCTGGGCAGAGGAGGTCCCCAGAATTGTATGGTCTTATCACACCACCCCACAGTCCAGCACCCAAGAGACACCTTTCAGCCTTGTCTATGGGACAGACGCCATGATTCCTGTGGAGATACAGGAGAGCTCCCCCAGATTCTTGAACTTCGTTGCTGAAGAGTCCAATGAAGAGCGTAAGGTGAATCTGGATCTACTAGACGAAGTGCGAGAGGAGGCCAGAGTCAGAGCTGAAGCTGTGAAGAGAAGAGTAGAGCGGAGGCACAACTCTAAAGTGAGGCCCAGGCGCTTCCAGGAAGGTGATCTAGTGATGAGAAAGGCGCATCAGAATGACATGCAGAACAAGTTATCCCCAAAGTGGACAGGCCCGTACAGAGTGGTGGAGACATTGGAGAACGGAGCCTATCGCCTAGAGACTTTGGAGGGAGGAGCAATCCCCAGAACGTAGAACGCCACCCATTTAAAATTTTATTTCAGTTAAAGTTGTACAGTAATGGCGTTCTCGCGCTAAAAGATACATGCTTTGTATGTGGTGGAAACAGTTGAACAGACAAGGGGGCACTCTTTTCCCTAAGGAGGGTTTTTAACGAGGCCACTCAATTAAAGAAAAATTTCCAGCATATCAAGTGTGCTCAAGTATTAAAGTTAAAATCCTCCTTGCCCCAGGTGCAAGTGCAGGTGATTGGTTAGGCCCTACTTGCCCTAGGCGCAAGTACTGGCACCGATCTAAGTCTTCCTCACCCCAGGTGTGAGCGCAAGCAGTTAAAGGTTTGAAAAGCCAGGGGTGCTAGTAAGACCAAGGGAGGGAAAGGAAAGGTTTTGACAAAACGTCCTTACCCACTTGGCATACACCAATATTGGCCCAGTAAGACTCTTAGTCCGAAACCCTTCTCACCCCAGGAGTGAGGCAGGGAATGAGCGACTCAACCCGCCAAAGGGTGATGACCTTGGGGAAAGTAAGAGGGGTTAGCGAGAAACACTTTTCTTTCCCCAAGACGAGGCATCACCTTGAGCGATCGATGTCAAAGTCCTTTATGCACTTAGCGCTACAGTGACAGAGAAAGCTAAGTAAAGACTAAAGAACGATCACTGATGAGTCGTCAGTAATTGGCTAGGGGTGCAAAGCAGCGCACGAGGACCGTTAAACACCAAGCTGAGGGAATAGCCAGTCGTGATCAAGTAGAAGCAAAAGAATAAGAGAAGCAGATCGCGCTAAGCCTAAGCTGGTTAACACTTAGTCGTGTGCGAAAGGAAAGGTAAAGCCCAAGATCGCGCTGAACCTAAGCTAGCTAGTCGCGCACATAAAGATAAGTGAAGTTCAAAGAAAATGCAAAAGAAGAAACTTACGCAAGAAAGATTGAGATATTACATTCATAGCCAAGTCTTATACAATTCCAAAGTGCAAAGAAAAACTGCGCAGAAGCTAAATTTACAGAGAAAAGAAGGGCAGGGGGATGAGCTTTCCATCCACCACTTCATGGTAGATGCTGAACTGAGAGAGGTCCAGGTCTGGGAGAACGCATTTGATTTGCTCGAGTGCTAGCTCGAATCCGTCTGTAAGGGCATCAGCACCCACGTTCATCAACTCAGCCTTCTCCACCTCCAGTTCTTGCTTTGAAGCCTTCGCAGCATCTCTCTCAGTGGTGACGGCAGCAAGGGAGGAGGCAGCTTCAGACAGTTTGCCCACCACCTCCTCAAGTCTTTTCTCCCCAGCAGCAGCTGCTTCTTTGGCGGACTCGAGCTCCCCCAATAGCTGAGTGTTCTGTTGGCGCAGGGAGGAAGTCTCGGCCTTAAGCTCCACCACCTCGCAGTCCAAAGAGCTCACCATCTGCCCCATCAAGATCTCCGTCTTGATGGTCTCCTGAATCTGCGCTAGGTATTCCCTCATAGCCTTCTCCACCATGCCTCGCATCAGTTCAACGGACCCTTGAGCGGCTTCGAAGTCACTTCGCAGTGACTCCTTGTCGTGCTCAAGCTCCTTCACCCTCTTCTCCAGGGCTATTTGCTTGCGATGCTGGGTGGAGAACTCCAGTGAGAGCACTACCTGCCTTGCCAGGTGCATGTCCACCTCATCACCATTCCACTCGACGAGCTCCCGGTTGCTTATGAGCTGTCGAACCAGGGTGATGACCCTGCTGAAATTCTCGTGGGTGGCCCCAGAAGCGCTTGGGCGCGAGCTAGACCCACCACATTCAGCAGTGGCGGTAGGAATTGGCAGCAGTGGTGGTGGTGCACCCCCAGTTTGGGCAGAAACACCCCCAGCAGGATGAGCGGATGGACCAGGTGATTGGCCTGCTGGGAGGGAAGATGGCAGCTTGGTAGCTGGAGGCAACTGCTGGCCTGGAGAAGGAGGGTTGATGGGCTCTGTGGCAGTTTGAGCGCAGGGAGGAGGGGAAGACCCTTCCTCTACTTCCACCACCTCAATCTCTCCAGGCTGGAGAGATGAGGCCCCCTCAACTGCTGATCTTTTCCTCTGGCGGTGTACAAGAGGAGAGCCTGAGCTCTCCTCTTCAGTCGAAGCGGCAGCAGCAGCGGCAGTTGAAGTGGAAGCCTTCACCAGCCTTTTCCTTTTCTTCCCTTGCTCGGGGCCTCCAGCTGGCGCGACCGAGAGTGGGGGGGCTGCGATGGGCTCAGTTGTAGAGGAAGAGGAGCCAGTGCCCTTGGCTCCCCTACGTTTGGCAAGCTCCAGCAGGGCCAGCTTCCTGTCTTTCCCCGTCATTGAGTCTGCATAGACGAGAAAAGGAGGGGTTAGTTGACCAAGGTATGCAAGTAAGTTAAAAAACACATAAAAACATGCATGAAAAGATGCAAGTATCCTAAGAGAGGAAAAAAGAGCTACCTATGTACTTTTTTAAGGCCACCACATCGAACTCGTCTTTGATGAGACGAGCAGAATTGTACTTGGCCCCCAGGAGCAGCCCGCACAGCTCGCGCTCATAAGGGGCCATGGCTTCGAGGTCCCTGGATTTCTTGAACTCAACTCCAGGAACCCAGTAGAGGGGGTACCCCTCGAGCAGACTTGGACTTTGAGGGGTAGCAGATATCATGTAGAATCTGCCCTTCCAATCTTTGAAGGATTGCTGGTACAGGCCCAGGAGCACCCGTCCAGCAACCCCGTTCAGGCTAACCCAGGACCTGTCCCCAGGGTTCTTTGCTTCGAAGAAATAGAGGAACACGTCCACGGAGGTGTTGTGCCCGAAATAGTTGCAGAGGATTTGAAACGCCCGGATGAAGGCCCAGGCATTTGGATGGAGTTGGCAGGGCGCGACGTTTAACTCCATCATCAGCTCTTTTTCGAAGAAAGTGAAAGGGAGGCGCAGCTTTAGTCTCTTGAAAATGGCAGAGTAGATGAAGACGAAGGGCACCCCATTGGTGGCCCTGTCATCCGCGCGGATAGGCATTCCTCGAGGAGGAATGCGGATTTGAATGTTGAAGTCATTCTCCCTGTCGACGGAGCAGGAAGGCTCATCAGGATTGCGACTTAGTAGGGACTTGAGATGGCCCTCGGGCAGTAGAGTGGAGGTTTCAGCGAGCAATGCCAGGGGAGCCCATTCGTAGACCCTGGCATTGTCGTGGTAGGAGGTAGCCACAGGCGGTGGTGGAGCTGGCGCACTCGCGGAAGGCTGTGCACCAGAAGAAGAGGCAATGATGCGCGCAGTTTGTTTCAAGCGAGCCATCGTGAGATAGCTACAAATGGAGGAAAAACGAAAAAGTCAGAATGAATGGGAGAAGAAGGAATGATGAATGTTTCGGTGAAAACAGAAAAGGGAAAGGAGAAGGAGATGCCCAGATGAAAAGAAGAAGAAGTAGAAGCCAGGGTAAGAGCACGAAAAAACCCTAGCGCGGGTTCGAGAGAGGGAAATAGAGAAGATGAATGCATGATAACCAGAATGATAAATGCAATCGGTAAAGATGACCAAAAAGGGGCCAGGGAGAAGAAAAACCATACCTTTGGATGATCGCAAGAGTTTGGGAAGCAGAAAATTTGAAGAAAGATGGGTGCGCAGAGGAGAAGTTCGCAGAGAGTCTGGGAGTCGAATGAAGAAGATGAAGGAACAGTGAAAGGGCGCGCCAATTTGAATAAGAGAAGCGCTAGCGACGCACAGCGCTGGCCGTTGATGGGGCCACGTGTCGCGAGATTAAGAAAGGAAGTCCAAACGTTAAAGAAGCAGCACGTGAGGTGGCACGTGAGGCGGCCCCACTTGCCACGTGGACTGAGGGCACGACCACTTAGTCTCTTCACTGAGAACGAGTTCTCGACTCGAGACTGGGGGGCTTGTGATCCGATCGGTCATCGGTAGTCGATGACGTCAGCATCAGAGAACCACGTGGACCACTCGAAGGGTGACACGTGGACCAGGTGGCAGAGAGGTCGGGGGGACGATCGCCAAGAGAGGTGATCGGTGGTCAGTAACCAAGTTACCACCGACAGATCAGGCGGCAGAGAGGTCGGGGGATAGATCACCCAGAATGGTGATCGGTGGTCAGTAGCCAAGTGGCCACCAGCAGACCAGTTCCCAGACTCGCGCCTGGAGGCAGAGCGCGAGAAGCGAATAAACACTGATCCGTCATCGGGTGTATTGTCATCGGGGTCTCGTGTTACACGCAGTTAAACTGGGACCGAGGTTCCCAGCGAGAGCGTTACGCATGGATCTCGCATGAGCACACCTCAGGGAATCATGCACGAGAGTGGCCTGAGGGGACTAGTAAGTCAGTCAGTGATTGGTGATTCCCTCAACCCATTACGTGCGTGGCATCGTGAAGGGTAAGTCGCCTACGCAGAGAGCAACATCTGGTGAGTGTGCCTAGACCAGCCACACCCGACGTTCTCCTAAGAGTATGCGACTTACCCAGATGAGAGAAATATCCTAAGTTACTCTGCAAGGGCGTAACTTAGGCACACAAAGAGAAGCGCTAGAGCCCTTCCAGTAAGTGACACGTGTGTGGTTAGATGTGAGTTGCAGGCCTCCACGTGTCATCATCTGAGAGGGGTGCGGTCCAGACAAAAGAGCACTCCGTACCACTGAAGGTACAGACAGGCGCAGCCAAGCGCAGAGACGCGCAGACATGCATAGACTCTCACGCTCCCCACTGCTGATTCTGAAGGTACGCTTTCTCTGAAAAGCATAACAGGGTTCTGACACATGCCAGAAAAGCATAACAGAATTCTGTTATGCCCAGAAGCAGGGAAAGAGAGATAAAAGAGAGAATCAGGGTGAGAGTGGAGAAAAAAAAGAAAAAGAAAGAGACGAAAAACAGAGTGCAAGAGTTCTCACACACACATTACTAGTTTTCTAGTCTTTGGTGGTTCTGTGGACTAACTTGATCGTCGGAGTGCAAACGGCCGCTAGAGGCGCCGTCTGTGTGTTTTGCAGGTCACGTTTGGAGAAGCAAGAGAAGGTTCTGAGGGTGATTCTGCAGAAGACGCAGTCGCGTAGACAGGGCAGAGAGTGCTACGAAGCGATTCCTCCACGTTCGAGTTGCCGGCAGGATCAATTCCAATATTCCATGGGAGGATCTTTTTGAAGATGCCTTTCTCTCTCAAGGGTCGTCCACCAATACATAGCATTGCCTTGGAAACTTAGAGTGGCTAAAGATACTTTGTTTTCTTCACTCATATTGTGACAAGCAAACAATTGTTCTACTTTCATTTCCCAATCTAGATAGGTTTCTACATTCTCTTTACCATGGAAATGAGGTAGATCTATCCTAACCTCTCTAGGGATTTCTTTCTTTTCTCTTCTAACTCTTCTTGGGGGTGGTTGGTAATATTCATTGATCCTAAGGCTTTGTTCCCCATATGATTCATTACCCTTAGAGCTAGATGTATGCGAACTCTTTTTGGATTTAGTGTATTCATCTTTAACCCTTTTCAAATCATCTCGCATTAGAGAAAATTGAGCATCCCTTTCTTTAAGTTGGGCCTCATGATGCAATTGTCTAAATGAAAGTGCTTGAACATCTTGGGCAACTTTTTCCAAAAGGGTTTTAAGAATTGTTACATCACTTTCATTAGAATCGCGAGATGGAGAATACATGGTTAAAGACTTGTGTTCTAAGTATTTTACCCCAAAAAAGATAAGGATAGTAGTGAAGGTAGCTTTCCAGGAAAGAGAGGTGAGTCACTAGGACTTCTTAAGTACCAAGTCTTTCCTTGCCAAAACCTATCCCTCAAAACTGGTCACAAACTTTTTTCTAAGCAAACTACGTAAATCACAAGTAGAAATGAAAACACAATTTTATGCAAAGAAAATAATACAAAGCAATTAACAATACAAAACAAGTAATTAAAGCAAAACAATTAACTAAGCACAAATTAAAGATTGCTAACTAAAAAGCTTTAAACTAGACGAATCCTAAGGTGAGGTTTCTAGACACTTAGAGCCATTGAAGACACATTCACCGTCTAATACGTAATTATTCCACTAATTAATCAAAGTTGAATGTAATTACAACTCAAAGGAAATACAAAAGAAAATGAATTACACAAAATAAAATTCAGATTTCCTAAACTATGCACTCTTTGGCTTGCGGTTGATCTTCCTTGATGTGTTCTACAATGTGTATGTGTTTGTATTTATATTTGCTGCGCTCCTTGCCTTAACCTCTTATGGTTAGCCAATTAAAATCTTCAAAATAGTACCTACTAAGTAGGGATGAACTCACCACAAGATTAATTCCAACTTAACAAGCACCAATTTTGAGATTCTTGTTCAGCAACAATTAGAGGTCAACGAATTAAAGCAAAGATCAATTCAAATTTAAAAATTAGGACAACAGCAAATGGATTAATTTGTAGGACACAACTAGAAAGAATATTGAATAAATTTGACCAGAAATCAAATAGGCACTCAACAAAAGGTGGCACACAAATTGAACCTAGAGAATGACACTAGAATTGATTAAAAAAAACCAAAACAGTACTACTGGAAATTTTAGGTACAAAAAGCGTGACTTATAAAATTTATGCTGAGTCGGCTATTTGAAATCTGAATCTGAAATTTGAACCACAAACAATTCAAGATCTTAGCAAACTTTTGGCGCTGGAATCACACCAAAAGAATGCACCAAATAATTGTGATTAATTTTTCAAATATCTTGTCAAATTATCATCTCTGTCGGCACCAGGATCTACACTTTTTTTGTTTGATTTATCATTTTTTTTCTATTTTTCCTTTTGATCTGATTCTTTTTTTCTTGTTTTTCTAATACATCAATATGTATAAATCCAGAGTTTCATAATTTTTATTCAACGTACTTTAATTTCATAAGAAAAATCAGCCATCACAGAATTGAAAATAGAGTGATCCTAATTCTGGAATTAAAAACAGTTTGAGAAAACTTCAAAAACACAATGGAATTGATGTATATGAATTTGTATGGATCTAATACACAAATATGAACTCAATTCTAAAAAGAAAAATGCACCAAAGGATCAAACAAACTCAGATTAAAACTGGACTTAAATCAAATCAAGAAACCAAAATTATCAAAAACAGCACTACATGGAATTGATGACAATTTAGGAGAAACATGACTAGACAAAACACAATTGGATTTAAAAATTAAAATGACTCAAAAAAAGACAATTTAAACCGATTAGAATTGCAAATAAGACTCAAATAAACAAAAAATAGAACAACAACACAAATCTATATGGATCCTACACAAAATTTGCAAAATAAAAGCTCAAGAACAAATTGAACATGAATGCATCGATTGGATTGAACCAAAACAACATCTAACACAAAATTAAACTCAAAAATAGCAAGACAATCAAGGATTCATGAAGAACAACACAGAAACAATATGAACACAAAAAAATTAAAACGAAATAAGGCACTTAGCTCTTGAAGACCATGGCTCTAGATACCAAATGATGGACATGTGCCTTCATGATTTTTGGATTTTGTTGGTGAATGGTGGAAGCATCATGGATTGAAGACGAATCAAGGTCCTCCTAAGAGTGGTGGTGACCTTGAAGGTGCATGAGAGGTAGGGATTGAGAGTGGTGAGGCCAACTCTACTTGGAAAGGGAAAGTTTGTGAAGATTAAAAGCCTAACCTAGGAGGTTTTGGGCAAGAAGTGAAATTGGCACAATTTGGCAGCAATTCACTAAGTATATTAATCTTGTAAAACTAAGAGCCAAGGCACTCCTTAAATAGCTTAGGAGGCCGGTTTACACAAGGCACAAATGAGAAGGAAATTCAAATGCTATGCACATGTGAATGGTGCCTAAAATTCAGCACATGGGAGGTAGGTTCTAGAATTCTATCATGTGCAATTAGATCTAGAACCTTACGCTCCTCTTTGGGCTAATGTAGGCTGGTCCTAAGTTTAATTATGAGTAGGAAACTCTAATTAAACATAGGTTAGCATTTTAGGTACCATTTTGCATGTTCAACAAAATTACAAAAGAAATAATCTATGCTACTTTTGACACGAATGTAAAAGCTATTCTACGCTAGAAACTTGGCATCTTTCAGCATGTAGAGATAGGTCTCTCTGCCATCAGTAACAGTGTTTCAATCCTCTTCAAGCTTTCTAGCCATGGCCCTAGTGATTGGCCCAATATGACATGGTGGTTGGCTTTCAGTTGTAGTGATGCTTGACCCTCTTTCATCACATCTTGTTTGAGAGAGATGCTGATGAACCTGGATGCATCACCTGTCATATGTTTTGAACAACCACTATCTAGATACCATAGGTGTTGTTTTCTCTCCAAAGAACCCTACAAAAGAAACAAAATCAAGTTGCTAGATTTGGTCCCCTTGTGAATTTGGGTCCATAGGTGTTAATGTGTTTCCAATAACCATTAGGCTCCTTAAGAACCCATTTCAGAATACCCTTAGGAACAGAAAACTTTATGATTATGCAGAACCTAACAAAATGTCCCTTTTTCATGCAGTAGAAACAACAAACAACCGGTTAATTCGATTTTTTTTAGTGAAAGTTGAAAAAGGTTTTGTGCTCCCACTTTGATTGCTTTGGGGGTTAAAATCCAAGCTAGATTTTCCAAAAACACATGTTTGGGATGCCAACACATCTTCAAAATTTGATTTTCCTTTCGAAATGATATCAATAGTTTTCACAAGATATAAAACTTTCTCTTGAAGAGACTCACAATTTTTGCAAAAATTTGAATCACAATTCCAAGAGGATTTTTCATACACCAATTAGAATTTTCTAAATCAGTTTTTGATTGATTCAAATCTTTTTCCAAAATTGTGATTTTCATTTTCAACTTGTTTTCACATTTCAATCGGTTATTTGAAAAAGTTAATCTTTTAACTTCTTCATGAATTTCTTGGAAAGCATCAAGCAATTGAAAATAACTTTCACACTTATTAGACGAGGTTGCACTTACTTGACTCGATTCTGATTCTCCCTTGATCATTAAGCAGACTTCTAACTTGTTTTTAGAAGAGATTGAGCCAGCAGATGACTTTTCTTTATCCATCAAGTCACTCCTTGGATTCTTGTGACATTCCTCAAGTGTGTCCCACATTCCCTTAGCTGAAGTGCATTATGAAATCTTGAGTAATTCATCAGAGTCTAGAGCAGACACAATAATATGTTGTGCCATACAATCAAGATTTTCTATAAATAATTCATTAATTTCAGGCATATGCACATAGGTATTATTTGAAATAACATTCCAAATATTCTTATCTAAGGATTGAATAAAGAACTTCATTCTTATGCACCAAATAGGATAGTTTTGACCACAAAACAGAGGTGGTTTATTCAAAGAGGCACCTTCCCCAAAAAACTTTTATCAGCCATCAAAAGATTTTCAAAAAACAGAAAACAAACTTGAGTAACTTTCAAGAACCTGATGCCAATTGTTAGGATCGATGGCTAGAACAAAAGGGGGGTGAATTGTTTACAAAAGATTTTCACAAATACTTTGCTTAGAATGAAACTTTAACAATCAACTCAGAAATGCAATTCAGAAAGCCAATCAAATTGCCAAACAAAAACAACTATCACAATTATAATCGGTTAAAATGACGATTTAACCGATTGTTTATGACAGCGGAAAATATCAAACAGTTATGGAGATAAGAGATAGAAAGAATTACACACAAGGTTTATACTGGTTCACTCTATCCCAGAGCTACATCCAGTCCTCAGTCAAACCAATAAGTATTTCACTATGTAACCAATCACAGATTACAAACACACAACACAAAGAGGTGACTTTGAATCCCACAAAGCCTACTCACCCTCTTTGCACACAGGCAACACCTCAAGCTAGAATCACACTGACTTTACAGGATTTTACAACAGTTTTACAGAGAGTAATATGAACAATTATAAGAACCTAAACAAGGGTAAAAAACACCTGGAATCACAGTACACCAGAAACGCTATTGATCAGTTCTTGAATCACAGCAACGCTCAAAAGCAATCTTGGTAAAACACCTTTTCACAAACAGTTGGTAATCTCTCAAATCAATCTCAAATTACAGTATCAAACTTTTCGTTTTCATCAATCTTTTCACATTTGAAAGGATACTAGTTTTATATTCCTTGAGAAGCTACCGTTGAAGGTAGATTTGAACAACCAAATCAGTTAAAACAGGTTTTTAAAAAGCTGTTATGAAAACTTACACTTAATCGGTTAAAACTGCGATTTATCCAGTTGAATGGTTTTGACAGTTATACAACTAATTCAAAAAACAGTTTCAAAACACCTTTGCCAGCTAAGTGACAAACAACCGATTATCTCGAAACTTTAATTGGTTGTTTTTCCCTTTGCATGGAAAAACACTTTAATCTTTAAAATAGATTGAAATAAGCTTTGTTTGAGAATCAAGACTGATCTTACAAAGATTCTAAACCCCATAACAAAACCTAAACCTAAAACACAACACAGCTTCAGGTTTCATGAGGATTTGATACATCAAAGCTTCCCATCTTCAACAATATGCATTACTTATAAAAGGTGAATTAGTCCAGATTCGATCCATATCTACATTTTGTACATATGTTATTGATATTATATTTTGTATAATGCATGTAAATCTCACTTTTTTAGTCGAAGGTATGACCATATCACATTCGAGAAGATTCAATTTTAATTAGAATTCCTTATATTTCACTAATTTCAACAGCATTTGGCATTGATCTTCAGGTGACACGAAATTAAAATGGTGAGACAAAATCTCCACAATAAAATATGCACATGAAGATAAACACAAAATGCAATGAACCAAAATTAAGTAGTAAAATATATGAAATGTAGATTATATGTTATGTATTAATTAACTATTAAAAAGTTATTACTCTTTCCATACTATCCAACTGAACAATTCAAAATTCAATATACTTACTGTCTGTACAACCTCCACTAGTTTTTATATAAAGTTTAGTAAGATGTAGGAACACTTTTAAAATTGGAGGAATACTACACAAGTTAATGTATTAAATCTCAAATGAAAAATTGAAGATCTTAAAGTGAATAAGTCTAACAAAAAATGAACATCATAATGCTTTAAAGATAAATTTCAAATAATTAAACAATATTTTTTGGGGATTGGATACCCCTGGACTCAATACCAACCCGTTCAACAAAAAAGTACGGCTAAATTAAAAAAAAAGATATAATATAATTCTAAAAATATACTAAATACTATCAAATTTAAAAATTAATAAATATTAATTATACTAGAAAAACAATTTTTTTTAAAAGTAAACTAGAAGGAGAAGGGGTGGAGGGATGGTGGCACGGTGGTGGCGATGTTGCAAGAAGGCACCTGGGTGGCGAGGGCGACCACCAATAATTGCATTTCGATGATCACTAGAGTTTGTGCTTCATATTCGTGAATTTTAGAGGAGTGGTTAGCATCATGCTACCTTCATACATTGGCTAGTTGTAGGTCACGGTGGCTAGCGTTTGATGACTACTTTACGGCAAGTGTGTTAGAATGGATGGCTTTAAACTAGAGGGGGGGTGAATTGTTTAAAGAGGGTTTTCGCAAACTTTTAAAACAAGAATGAAATTATCTCAAGAAACAATTGATAAGAAATTCAGTTTGCCAAAACAGCAATCAAAAACAGCAGTACCAGAAAAACAATCGGTTGTTTATACCAGCAAACAACAAACAAAACTGAATTTAAAGAGTTAGGGATAGAGAGATTGCACACAGATGTTTATACTGGTTCACTCCAAATCCAGAGCTACATCCAGTCTTCTCAGAAACCCTGAGGAAATCCATTAAGCAATCACACCTTGATCACTTACACCACAACCAAGAAAGTGACCTTGATCACCTCAAGACACACACTCTTCTTGGCCAACACACCAACACTAAGATTGTTGATCTTGATCCCCTCAAGAACACACAGCAAAACACATAAACGAAACTTGTTTCACAGAGTACAAGGATTACACTTATTACAGAAGATAATCTGAAATCAATACAAGCAAAATCCTATTCCACACACTTTGATCAATCACAAACTCTAAGCAATCTCAACTCTTTGAAAAACTCAAAAACTCTTTTCAAAATCTTGTAAAAGATTGTTACTCAAATCTGTTTTTCTGAATTTATTCAAAGATGTTGTTTGTTATCAAATCTTAACAAACTCTTAAATTGCATTAAAAGATTGGTCAAAGCATTTAATGACTGGAGCGTAAGCAGTTAAATCATTTAAAGCTCAGTCAAAGATAAAACAGTTTTTCTGTTATGGTCCCAAAATAAACAATCGGTTGTTTTGGTTCTAACAGTTCAACCATTTGAAAAACAGTTTTCAATCTTTTCTCAAAACATCTAAGTATAAACAATCGGTTGTTTCGACAAAAGAAACGGTTGTTTTAACTTAGTTTGAAAACATTTTACTTTCAAAAAGATTGAGAATGCCTATGCTTTAGATTTAATCAAAAGGTGGATTACAACACTCAAACTACCACAAAACTAAACTAAAACAGCACAGCAACAACAAGCACAACAAAGGCTTCAACATCCTTCAAAGGATTTGGATTCTTCAAAGCTTGAACACCACATGGTTCAACAAAGTGTATCGCGTCAGAAGTAATAATTTGTCCCTAAGGACGGATATGGAAACCACAAGGAATAGTTAAATTATCAAGTGTAAGATTCACTAAATAGAAAACAAAATAATAAAGTTTGTTGGAAGTTTCTTATGTATGATTGCAAGAATTGTAAAGAAAGCAAAGTAAAGAGTTGTTGATTCAATTGGGAAAATTGGGATTAGAGTTCATCCTTCTTATTCTTTTGTATTTTTAAAAGCATAGTAATATTCTATCCTTTGATTGATGTTGATGCCCATATAAAATTTATTTATATCGATTTCTCGCATATAAAATTATTAAGAGAGTCTCTTAAATATTGATTACTCGCATATTTATAAAAACTCTTTATCATTACAATTATATGTTGATAAAAATTAACATTTCAAATTTATTCTAGCATTCAAATATGTTAAACATTATCATTGAGGTCAGAAACTTAGAAGTACTTTTCAGTCAAATCTAAGAATCAAAATCATGGTAAACAAGCTTTATGAATAAAATGACAATACCAATCATCAATCAAGAATAGAATATTATATTTATATATCACCTCAATAGATAAGAGTTTGGATAGATTAGTCCCAAACCCAAATGGTAGAATTAACCACTCATGTTGGTCATTACAAGCATAGAAAGCAGGAAAAGAAGATATAAGATGTTTCTCCTTGACTGTTACCTCCTCTATGATTTTCTATCACCTTATATTCTCCCAATAATGTCTAGGGTTATGCCTCACGCCTCATATTTAACCTAGTTCGGCTTGGGCTAAGTGACTTCTCGCATGGGCGTGATTGGGCTTGCCTAGGCGAGTTGGACAAAAACAAGCCCAACATCTTTTGAGTGATTTTGCCTGGGCGAGATTGAGCTCGCTTGGGTGAGATCCTCTAGAAGCTTTTGGCTTAGAAGAGCTTGGGCGTGTGTTGAAGCGTTCCAAATTTCTCTTTTTATTTTTGTTTATTCTTCTTTTCCCCTTTCATCTCTAATTTTCCATAGAATGCTAAAATTAACACAAATTTGGGAATAAATCGTTCTTATTCATATTATAATAATAAAATATGTAAAAAGGTTTAAATTCATAAATTAAGAGTTATATTAAAGTTATTTTATCAATTAATATCCATAAATATTTGTATTTTAATATGAAATATTACTAAAATATGACACTTTCCAGTGTCCTGGTTAGCTGTGAAACCAGAGGAGGAAAAAAGACGAACCTTGAATGGATAAAGAGCAAAAAAAATGAAGAAGTTTGCAAATGTAAATTGCATGCACATAGCTTTTAAAATGACACGAGATGACGATTTCCCTTAGAACCTTTGTATTTTACCTCTTTCTGGACTTTTACCAATGGTCTCCGCTGATCGTTGTCGTTTTCCAAACTCCTAGCAATAATTTAGCTTAAACCATCTTTTTGCACTTTTTAACGACTATTTATCTTAAAAATGTTTTTGTTTCGTGCCTTTGAAGATGGTTACAGGCTAATCGTTATCGAAAAAATTGACTTTTTTAGCATAGTGCCACCATGTCCCCCGATTATCGGGCATTCCTTCATGTCGGGAGGAGGTACCGGTTGGAGGAGAAGATAAGGACAGCTTTCTTCCATTCGAATGCTTCGGTGGCTGTAGCTGATACAAGGAAAGCAAGTAGGAATTATGACACCAAGAGCTCGTTCACCTTCAGAACCTTACACGGGAAATCATGCTGACTCATCCTTTGTTGCATCTGGCACGAGATGATAAAGAGAGAGCTCCGTCTATCGATGAACAGCGGATTGACGGAGCTCTTGGCATTGCTTTGTTTTTCTCTCCTTTCCTATCAGCGAGTTCCGATCCTTTTGTTCGAAATTTCTTCCCATTGTAATTGCCATTGTAGCACGTGTGTGGCCCAGCCCATAAGGGCCATGCGGACTTGACGTCATCCCCACCTTCTTAAACCTTTCTACTTTAACACAGGCACCTAATACATCAGGGACAGAAGTTTGACCGAATCTTGCAGCACCCCGGTAGCGGATGGAATATTAAACAATAACGCGGAGTATATGATCGAGGCCTTACTTCTCACGGACATTGGACCTTATTCAAACTGGCCCTTTGCTATAGTTTGAATCCGTGATCGACCTGTACCTAGAAATAGTCTTTGCTGGCTTGAGTCCGACGAACAACCTCAATTTTGTTATTAGTAGTCTTGATTCACCAACTTTTCACTAGTGTAAGCAATACTAGATAAAAATAAGGATGAAGTAAGAAGTATTGAAGAAATAAAAAAAAAAAAGGAGCTAGGAGGAATAAAGACAAGAAGAATGACAAAGAAAAAGAAATAAAAATGAGATTCCAAGGAAGGCTAACAAGAGTAAGACTCAAAACTTTGGAGAATGAGATTAGATGACTTGTACATGAGTATTTTCTTACTTTTTAGATAAACTTAAGAGGAGTTAGAACCTTATGCTTTGAACTTGAGATAACTTGGACGATATCTAAAGAGTTAGAAGTGTCGTTTGTAGCTTACAAACTACTGTATGTCACTTTCATGTGTACATAGGGTAATTTGACTCTTCCACTTGACCCTTCAAGATTTGAAGAGTCTTATAGTGTCCATTGGAACTCTCTTAAATCCACCATGTAACTTCTCCTCAAGCCATCATTTATTTTCCAAGTGTAACCATTACTTCTCCCTAGAATCAATGAACTACCCATGTGCAATCCCTATTTCAAGGGATTATCATCTGTTAATCATGTTTAGTAGAGTTAACTCTTGATTAAAAAAAGTTACTCAATTTTGTTGTCTTTTCCACTCCTTGGACAAGCTCCTAACTCACTTTTGAATATTGAATGAAAGTCTCTTTGTTAGTTATGGTAGCTAAAGGAGAGATCTACATGCAAGTTCCATCGGAAGACTATATCCAAGATGAGGGAAATCAGATGCATCTAAACAACAAAGGCTATATTATAATCTCTACTTTATTAGAAAATGAATATTATAGGGCTCCGGGGGGGGGGCGGGGGTTGGGGGGTGAATGGAGCCCAAACTCAATTCACTTTTACCAAAATCACGATCAATCATAAATTATCCAAGATAAGGGATACATAAAAGTATGCACAAAGTTTTATATTAGTTCACCCCAAACATTAAGGCTACGTCTAGTCCCCTCAAGAAACCCGGTTAAGAGCCTTGAATAAGTATTATCGACCTCCCCAAGTAAAAAGTATTCTCCACCTCTCCAGGTAACAAGTATTTTCCACCTCTCTGGGTAACAAGTATTGTTCATCTCTTTAGGTAATGTATTAAACACCTCTCCAGGAAAATAATCTTAATCTATCACTCAGACCAAGACCTCTCAACAAGTTAGAAACACTCTCGAATAGATATCAAACATGAAAGCTCACAGGGTGATATCACATAGTGAAGGATTTAAAATACAAGGTTCACTCCTCAAACAATTTGTGCTCTAAACAGAAGATATGAAAATTCTCTCATAAAGACTATACACACTAAGAATATGAGTTATTTGTAATCTCGTTGTACTTGTATGCACTTGTTGTGTATTCCTTCTTCACCTTTAAGGTCATTATATAGTTTTCTATTGTGACAATTGAGGCTTCATTTTTCTTCTTTGTTAAGAGAGTCGTTAGACACTGGATATAGATATTTTTGTTCTGATTGATCCTTGTGCGTCTTGGACATTAAATGTAATTTGAATTGTTTCTCTTCCAGTCCTAATGTGAACGTTGATTAATTTAATATTGTAATATTTGAGTATCCTTCATTCTCGTGTATTGTTCCTCGTCTTCTTCATGTTAGATGCTGAATATGGCAAATTCTGCTTTGATTATATTTTGCAGGTCGTTGAGCGTGTCAAATAATTTCAATTGTTTCCTTTATGATATGTGATGTGAACGTTAACCATTTAATGCATGTGACTGATTCTTCAATCATATCTCTGTTACGTTGTTTCACTGTAAATACCTTGGACACTTAATATGCAATATTTGCTTTCTTGATATCTGCGCCTGTTTGTCATTTATAATTTTCTTCAATACTCTTTGAAATTATTTCTAACTATGTTATGGATTTGAATGTTGGAGGTAATCCTCAATTTGGTTTTTATCTTGCTCTCCACTTGAGCTTTGTTGCATTTAACCTTGATTATGAAAACTTTTGGCTTGTGTTTTGCGCTTTCTTTTTGTTAATTGCAACAACTTTGAATGTCTTCAATTTCTTCCCATGAATCTCGTTTTGCAATAACTCCATTTTACCTGTCAAACACTCAGTAAGAAAACTTATGCATGTTCTCCCCTACATTTTGATGGTTACTAAAATCACATTTAGAAACATTTGTGATTATCAGTGATATTGATAATATGTCAGAGAAAATATATCACCGAAAAATAATATCTTAATATCTTAGAATATCATATAAACTATCAATACTTTCCATCTTCAAATATTAATTCACACATAATATCAATATATTCAAGTTTATACAAAATAACTTTTTTTTTTCAATATAATCACAATTTCTCTTTAATATATTTCAAGAAATATATTTCGAAAATGCTTTTTAATAATTAATACATGTGTACTATATTTTTCAAAATCCTTTTCAAACATAGCTTTGAATTACAACAAGCACAATTGTATTTGAAATTTGTGCATTAAATATTAATCATTCAAAACATATTAATTTTTCTCATTGTATTTCAAATAATGTTTTCATATATTGAACAATTTAGTCACATGATATATTAATTCACATTCATTTGAAAACATTTTTAAATCTTAATTAAAACACTCCATTTTGATCAAGCAAGATTGGTACAATTTAGGTTAATCAAAACGAGTTCAGAAAAATATTGATAAACATTTAAGCATATAAATCAAAAGGATTAAGTTTAAAAACTTTCCTAACACCTGATCGTCGAACGTGTGATCATTGTTTGATACATTTCTTTGATCTCGTAAGGTTCGTTTAACGCTCATGATTCATATGTTCATTTTAGAGCATCGTCCAACGTGAGTCTTAAGAGTATCGTCTACCACTTGGACTTCCCTTTTGTAGACATCGTCTATTACCTTAATGAGACTTTGATATAAAATGTATGTTATGACCATGATCTGTCACTTCCATTTAATGCTAAGTTTATACCATCATTTGATGCTTTCAGTTTCAACTTCAACTTCATATTCCTATAAGCACATTGTTCATCTTGTGTTTCTTCAACTAATATTCCATTCGTTCCTATCATAATCTGGTAAAGATATGAAGTATACTTTTGGGTAACATCATTTTTCTCCTTTCTAGATTGTGTTTGCTTGTGTAATGACTTTATATTCTACCACATGTATTCATTGCTTCATATGTCATGCATGTTCTTTTATTTTTTTTCACAACATGTATCGTCTAAGATGTCTTTCATGAAGTCTATTTATCATATATATAATTTCTAATGTTTTTTTGTACATGAGTGAGCTTGATTATACATATAATGCATCTTAGAGTATTATATTATCAAAACTTTCAGACTCACAGTTTAATGGGTGATAGATCGTCTAATATCTTTATAAATATAAAAAGGTTTATAAGTTTAGGACAAATAAAGATATATGGGTAGAGGACCATACAAGCCACCATATACAACAATAAAGACAGAAGAACTATTTATATAAATACTAGAATAGTCATGTATATGACTTCTATTTTGAACTAGTTTTAAGAGTACTTTGTTAGTAAATCAATAACACTCTAGAGACCTTCACTTATCATACAAGAAAGGGTCTCTAGAGCATCTTAAGAGGACCTACATGACCATAGTTAAGCTTGCTTAACTAAAGTTATGGTAGCTTAAAGAGTAAACTACATTCATCCTCTTCATCTTTAAATAACTCAAATTAATGAAGTATTCAAAATTGAAACTCATTCTCTCCCAAATTTCCCTTTGCTAGAGAGCCTTCTAGGCCTAGTAAAACCCTAGAAAGTTGGTCTCACCTCTTTCTTGTTCCTAGCACCTAAATCACTCTAAAACCTCACCAATTCACTTTCAATCTCGGTGCAAACCCTCAACCATTCCACTGCCACCTCATGAACTCACCAATCCACCTCCTTGGGCTGTATCAATGGGACTCCTTGAAAATAAACTACGAATGGAATGGGGATGTCCAACTAAGGAAAGTTGCCTCCATCACACGCTAGTATGAGTCTTTCACCATGAGATATTGTAAAATCATGGATGATATGTTTAGAAGAATGTGAGTTCATCTAAATGAGCTAGAAGTTCTAGGTCAATGCTTCTTAAAGGCTCAAATCAACTTGAAAACATGACTAAGGTACAGGAACTAAAGACCATCACTATCTAGGAGAAAAAATATCTAAATAAGTTGATGTGGGATAAGCTCCTAAAAATCTTGAGAGTTCATTATGTGTATCTCCAAGATCACAAGCAGAATGAGGGATCAACATCATTTGACAAAGGTCTTCATGCAAGATCTACCTCAAAGCAGAACCATCTTGGACAAAAAGGCTAGAGCTTAGAAAGCTTTGAAAGAGGAAGATGATACTTCCAATGTTAAGTCAAATAGCTCAATTGATGAGAAAATGTCTATGTTATCAAGAAATTTTAAGCAAATAATTAAATAAAAAAAAATCAAGACAATGGGAGATTTATCAATAAAAGAAAAAAAATCAAGAGGTCATATGCTATGAATGCAACAACCACGATAAATGAAGATAAAGTGCCCCAAAATAGGATGGCTATATGGGAAAACTTAGACTCAAGCTCTGACTTTATGTGAGACATAGAGAAAAAAATACATGTTTCATGTCAGATGTAGAGCATGAGGTACCTTATAACCTTAACCTTCTTCTATCGAAACATCATCAAACTCATTATATACATCACCTAATGAAGATGATCTTTCGTATAAAGATTTTCTCACTAGTTCCAACAAGATCTTTGAGAAGTATTTAGAATTAAAAAAAAGTTTAAAGTTTTATTTTTAGAAAATGAAAAGATCAAGATAGATTTAGTTGAATCAAATGAAAAAAATGTCATGCCTTTAACAAACCATGCATCTAATGCTTTGAGAATTGAAAATATGGAAGGAAAAATTACATGCGTTAATCATGAGTTTGAAAGATTTGTTGAGAGCTAAAAAATATAAACCTCCTATTTTATAATAGTAAACATACATGCAAAAAAATATGATTTTGGTTATGATATGAAAATCAAATAGAATGTTAAAAAACATATTAAGGTTGTTTACCATCATTATGGTAAGTTTGGGCACCCTAGTTTCAAATGCAAACACAAAAAGAAATAATCTAAAACTAACAAGAAAAGACCCATATGGTGATGTGAGTTAATTTTTAGGATTGTTCATTTTATGGTGTGACACTTTACTTAGATTGAGATTTTAAGAATTTAAGAGTGAAAACCTTAGTAAAATCCCCACTATTAACTTAACCAAATGGTTAAGTAGAGGTGAAGGTTCATTTCACAAAGGCAAAAGGAAAAGACAATTATAAGGTGAAAATGATGCTAGAAGGTGCGGAATTAAAGAACAAGGAAAAGAAACCAAAATAGAATTGCCGAATGGAAACAAGGAAAACCAAACAAGAACATGATACAAAGAGTAAAAATGGAATGACAAAGGAAGAATAGATGAAGGAAGGAGAAAACCTATGTGATGGATTTGAGAAGTGGAACACGCCACTTGGAATGTAATTGGCCTCCAAGATAAGTGAAGATAGTCGCCACTTGAGAGTTCTCAATACTCACAAGATAAGATCTAAATGCTAAGAGGGATTCAAACCTCACTAACACCTCACACAATTTGTGCAGAGTAACTCTTCTTCTATTAATTTCAACTTGTAAAATACACTAGGTAGGCCTCCTATTTATAGGTGAAGGAGCCTTGGAGAACAAGCTAAAGGGGTAGGATGGGAAAAGGGAAAAAATGGGCAGTCTTAGGGTTTGACTAAGTCAAACCCGCATCTCAGGCTTGTCCTTCTAGAAACTAGGTCAAAATGCCTTCCAAAAGGGCTAGGAACAAGCTAAAATGCTACCCACACCCCCTATTATGCTAAAGGTACCTTATTCTAGCCTATGTTTGTTATTTGGACCCCCAAAGTGAACCCAAATTATTTACAACATATGTTAATTATTAAAAAGACCGGCAAGAAAAAACATTAAATGCTCTGGTCTTTGTCCATTTCTCCCTCTAGTGAGGTCTTCGCTTGCATGTTGAGATGACTTCTCATAGTGTCATTTGCATCCTTGGTCATCTTCTTGTTGGCTTGGCTTGAATCATATGGGTACCAAAAAAATTTATAATTTATGTTGAAAATGTGAGTATTCTCAACCTCTGCAGGTTCTCCAAGTATTCTCAACCTCTCTAGGTACACTAAGTATTTTAACCTCTCTAGGTACAATGTCCTAGTCTCCTTCTGAGATCAAGAACCTCTCAATACAATGAGAAAAACTGTCGTTTAGAGATAACAATGAAAGCTCACAGGGTATACTTCACAATAGTAAAGGATTTACAATGGTTTCGCTCATAACCCAATCTCACAAGTTGCTCTCAAATAGCAAGTTGCCTTCAAGACTTTTGAAACATTTCAAAATGTTTCTTTACTTGTATTGATGTGAATGTTGAGGCTGAATCAATTCTTCCTTTGGATATTCTCGTTCTTGTTTTGTTCACCATCTTTAATGTGTTAAAATTTCAATAAGGAAATGATTGTTTTTATGTAATCTTCGCGTCTTTGGATTCGTTGATGAAGTGGGAGCATGGATGGGCGAATAGGAGGATCCATTGTTTGGATCAACATGTTTGGAGGTGAAGGTGTAGACAGAGGAGCGGGTTACATGAATTTTTCTTTCATCTCACATATTCAAAGATTAGGAGGATGTCCACGTAGGGTAGGAGTGTTTTACGTTAATACCCTTAAAACATAACTTTGCAACAATGCATTAAATGAATTGGTTATTTCATAAATATAACTATTATAATTATTAATATAATTATATATCTACAATATACAAAATTAAATATTACATAAATTTAATAATTGTTTCAAAAATATTTAATTATACTATTAATAGCAACATATAAATATAAATAATATAAATAATAAAATAAAATTATAATATCAACAAAACATATATGGTTATATAAAATAAAAAATGTATATAATAATAAATATTATTTTCATAAATTTTAATATATTCAATAAATATATTTGAATTTAATAAAACATTATTTTTTATTACAAAATAAGTGTAATTATGAATATTATATATTAGAAAAAATAATTAACTCAAACCTACACAAAACAATATACCATAACCTATTATTAAAATATTTTTTAATAACAAGGGTAAATTTGTAAATTTACATTTTACACCTTTAAAATAATTTCTAAATTTTCTCTTAACTATCTCATCACTCACAAATTTCAATAAATCATCCTCACAAATCCACTTCTTCGTACCTCAATCTAAACAACCTCACACATTCTCTCTAATTCACTCCCCACAAATTCTCACCTCAATCCAAACACAACATAAATTGTATTTGATTCATCAATACTTTCTTCATTTGTATGAACTCTACCCATTGAGTTTTGATTAACTCTGGACTTGGATGTTTCCATTTTGCATTGTTCATCTTCAACTTCGTGGTAGATGCTCAATATGAAATGTTCTAATATATTCTTTTGATGTGTTTTGGTATGCGCTTGTTCTTTTTTAAGAGACTTTCTTTCTAAATATCTTCATATATTTCTTTGCTTTTAATTAATATTTATTGAGATTCTTCATATCCTCTTATTAGTGCAACCCAATCATTCTTCTATTTGATGCTGAGAAAGAGTTATGCTTCCTGCCTTATGAAAAATCATCGTGGAAAGGCTAAATGACAACAACTATTTGTGTTAATGTCATTGAAAGGGCAAAACAACGATGATCTTTTATGAATGGTTGGTGAGTGTAATTTTATTTTCAAAACAACAACGATTATTGGGGTGATCATCATTGAAAAATTACATTTATTTTTAAAATGTCTTCATGCCATATTCAACTATCCAATAACCACTAACGAAAAATATTACCAATAAACTATTTTGCACCAGTGCATAATTGTTTTAAATTAATTTTAAATTTTATTTTTGATAAATATTTTTATTTTATATAAGTTGCAAATATTCAAAAATCAGATAACACATTAAAAAAACACTTATAACCATTGAATTGCATATTCAAGTTACTTAGTAATGAAACATCAGTTACTTAATTAAATAATGTAAATTATGCACGTATTCTACGTTAGGTATATATAATACTAACCAATGTAAAAGATTCATGATTTTAGTAATGGATATAAAATTTCCATCATAATCTTATATTAAATAGTATTACTCTAGTAATGATCCTATATATATATTCTATCATATATATTTTAATTTTATTTTCTAGGGTCTTAAATATAAATTGGTTTGTACCATTCTTTTTCCCATGACAGTGCATGATGATCAACATGTACAGTAACAAACAAAGCACGTTCCATCGATTAACAGAGGAAAGTGATGTGTGGTGAGTTGTGGAACCCGAAAAGCTGGGTAATAGGGAACTGAAAGAGGAAATGCACTGGGCCAATGAAACAAGAGGCATCTCGCATCCCATCATTATTTTACACTTTTTCGGATAAATATATGATGCTACTCTATCTACTGTCAATGTATCAAGACTTTATAACTTTATTAGTAAACTTAACTAGGCTCATAATAAGACAAGGTCATAAATAACTTTATAATTTTAATACTTAATTAATGCTAAATCATCACTAAATGCTATATTAACAACGTTTTTTAACATCAATCCATCACATGAAAGCTATTATCACAAAGTTTTGCAACCATTTCTCTTGATCAGATGCATTGAAACAAGCAATGAACTCCACATTGAAGAAACTGTGAAACTATAGATTTAGTGAACTTCCAAGATATATATCTCCTCAAGCCAATATTTGGGAATTGAGACTTGTCATGTGTCAAGAATAGTTAACGTTATGTAGAGTTGTAATCTATAAACTCAATTATTATTATCGTCCTTCAAAAAAGCTGTAAGAAAAAAAGTCACAAATGTTTATATGTACTCCAAGACGTCAATATCTCTTTTACTTCCTCTTTTCCTTCTGTTTTTGTTTGTTTTTTCCTGTTTGAATTCAACACATAATTCAACGTCCAACAAATCCAAGAGTTTCATCAAACATAAGTCATTAAATTCTTTCCTTTAAAGATATAACTTATAAATACTTGAAATGAAATCACAATGAGTAAGTTTAAGATTAGATTATTGAAAGTTGACATGAATAACATTTATGATTATGAGTTTTAAATAATATCAGAGAATCATTAAATAAAAATTAATTATTAGATATTATTTTATAAACTAAAGTTTTATTAAATTTTAAAATAATTTTTATTATTAAAAATTTATAAATTAGTTTCTAAATTAGTAAAATAGTGGGTAGTTAAAATCTTGATAACTAATTAGATAGCAACTTAAAAATTACTCTATAAATTTATATTTATATTAAAAATTATTTTAGACATTTTTTTATCAAAATTATTTTAAATATTAATAATTTGTAAACTATAAAATAATATCTAATTTAATTAATATAATAATTAATTGTTTTTTAATTTTAAAATTAATTTTTATTTCATAATTTTTTTTTGTCTATACATAAATCAAAAACTATCTCTATGTTTTGGAAACATATATTTTGTTAACAACCAAAGACTTCATATAATAATTAATGGAGTAGAGATTACCTAACATCTCTCTTTAATTTTATATTTTGTACCACATAAGCTGTTATGTGATATTTCATTATAGGAACTACCATAATCAAACATGTAAAGATTATCACTTAAAGAATTATTGTACTAGACAGAGTGTTTGGTGCTCAGTAATTGGAATTCAGTACATGGGGTGAGTAGGTCAGTTCGGCTATTGGACCCATGATGCGGGTCATGAGTTTAGTTCAATTTTATTGGTAAGCCCGTTGTGGCATAATTAAAATAACTTTTTTATACGCTAGTATAAGGATACTAATAAAATGTATTTTTGAACCTAGGGGTACATATAGTACATGTGGTGCCTAGGTCAAGTAAATGTTGCTTTTAACTTAAGTACGTGTGTTCTAGGGCACATAGTGGTTAAGTTGCATGTGTGACAAATATAACGTTGCACCATGAGTAGGGTGCCCACGTAAGCAGAATATTCCCCTGATGTTCGCGCATAAGTTGGTGCCCTATTGGCAGGTGGTTGCTCTGTTATTATTTTATGCTCTCCTTAAATATAAGATTCCTTTCTTTTACAACACCTTGAGAGAAGGAGCCTATAAAAAGAATGTTTTCCTATTGAGTATGCTTTCAGTTGAGACTAGATTCTCATGAGAGAATGTTGTTACAAGAGATAAGCTATAAAGGGGCTTGAGACCTCAGGTAAAGGTATGTTGTTTCTGAGATTGAAATTGATTACTTCTTAAAATTCTAGTAAACCCTTACTGACCTGATCGTCGGAGCGTAATCAACAGGTAAGGGCCCCTCTGTTTCAACGAAGCCACGTTCCAGCGCAACAAGAGATAGAACATATTTTTGAAGAGACACACGAAGCTAGAGATTGTCACCAGAGTCAACCGGCAAGAACATTTGGCGCTCACTGTGGCGCCTGATGAAACTTGATCCCATCCATAGTTGTGTGTAAGTTTTCCAGCGATATGAGGAACACTAGGCAAGGTCCATTGAGATCTGAAGGAACGACGCCCCCACCTTACATCAGCTTATGGATATCGTGAAAGCTCTCCAAAAGGCCAATAAGCAGTATAGGCGAGAGCAGGAGTGGATCCAACAACGGACTAAAGTCGAGCAGGAAAGGCTGTTGGTTGAAGCCAAAGCCGAGCAAGAGAGGTTGATGGCAGAGGCAGTGACTGAAGTGATGACAGAGGCTAAAGCTCCACAGGAAAAGCTTATTGTGGAAGCTCGAGCTGAGTAGCTGCACAGGCAAGATCAACTGGTGGCAGAGATAGATACTTTGCGAGCAAATAGTGAGAAGTTGTGCAAGGCCAAACAGGAATTGCGCAAAAATTTACAACAGCTTGATCAATGTTCTACAGCGGAGCAAGTTCCAAGTGCACAACCAAGAGCTCGTCCCAAGCCATTCCCATAGGCAATCATGAATGCTCTCGTACCGGCGAACTACATAACACCTAAGATTGTTTTCACAGGAGTAGAAGGCCATCAGAACCATCTTACGGTGTTCAACGCCGACATGATTATTTCTAAAGGAACAGACACCCCATTGCAAAATGTTCATGGGTACAACCCTGCAATGGTTTAGTGGCTTTCCTGACGGCCACATCTCCTCCTTCGACCAGTTCTCTGAGTTGTTCAGGGAGCAATTTATTGTCAACCAGGCCCAACCACCGGTCTAATTTGATCCCTTCAACGTGAAGGAGAGGCAAGGTGAGTCTCTTCAAAATTATTTGAACAGGTTTGAGGCATTCACAGTGAAGCTCCACACCCATGACGAGCCATTGATGGTCAACGCCTTCAAGCAGGGAGTCATGGAAAGACAATTCAGTGACTCATTGGTCAAGAATCCGACAGTGACGTTTGTTGAAATACGACGTTGAGTTCTTGCTCACATCAGCGTGACAAGGACTATTCCCACTAATGAAATGAATCATCCAAAAGGAAGTACATAAATCCGTTTAGGATAAGGAATGACCGGTATAGGATGCAGAATAACCATATGAACCGCATTCTAGCATCTGTGAATCACAACAGATAAAATATTCCTTTATCTTTTATCTTCAAAATAATATCACAACAGGTAAAATATCTCTTTATCTTTTAACTTCAGAATAATATCACAACAGATAAAATATCTCTTTATCTTTTATCTTAAGAATAATATCACAACAGATAAAATATCTCTTTATCTTTTATCTCCGGAATAATATCTCAACAGATAAAATACCCCTTTATCTTTTATCTTCATAATAATATCACAACAGATAAAATATCTCTTTATCTTTTATCTTAAGAATAATATCACAACAGATAAAATATCTCTTTATCTTTTATCTCCATAATAATATTACAACCTATAAAATATCTCTTTATCTTTTATCTTAAGAATAATATCACAACAGATAAAATATCTTTTTATCTTTTACCTCCAGACTAATATCACAACAGATAAAATATCTCTTTATCTTTTATCTTAAGAATAATATCACAACAGACAAAATATCTCTTTATCTTTTATCTCCAGAATAATATAACAACACATAAAATATCTCTTTATCTTTGTTACCTTTTCTGGGATGACCAACATCTAAGTCAAGCTCACGAATCACCTCTTGTGCCCAAACACCGAGATGACCTCCTCCAAACACTTGGGTCGAGATGACGAGCTTTCCTGCACGGTACACGAGCCCCCCGTTTTACCTTCCACTAGGTAATCATTTACTCACGGGGCACCCTTACTCGAGTGGTTGTACTGACACCGAGCTAGGTCGACTTACCGTGTGCTAATTCAAGTGGATCAACAAAACTTAACCATCACATTGTTAAAAAAGAAAGCATTAAGCAAGAATATCTTAGCTGAAATACACTTGAGGTTTGCCACGTTTCACGCTCAAGGAATGGCCTCAACTGGTCAGCCTTGGCTTCTTCGTTTGCTACTTGGAGGGCTCTCATGGTCTCCATGATTTGCTGCAAAGTGGGGTCCTCGCTCCCTTCAGATCCCAGTGTACCTTGCCTCGTGTCCGTGATTACGTCAGAAAACACAAACACAACTGTGGATGGGATCAGATTTTATTGGGCCCTACGGTGGGCGCCAAATGTTCTTGTCGCTTGACTTGCTCACCGGTTGACTCTAATGACAAGCTCTTACTCCGTCTTTCTTTTCACGAAACCGTCCTATCTCTTATTGCTCTGGAACGTAGCTCCGCTGAAACAGAGGGTGCACTACCTGTTGATTGCACTTCGACGATCAAGTCAGTACAAGACTTATAAAAATTTAAGAAGTATTCAATTTCAGTCTTAGAAACACCGTACCTTTACCTGGGGTCTCAAGCTTCTTTTATAACTTATCTCTTGTAACAACTCTCTTTCATGAGAATTTAATCTCAACTGAAAGCATACTCAACAGGAAAATATTTTGCTCAGGGACACCCTCTCACGGTGCTGCAACAAAATGGAATATTTCCTCCAGGGAGTGCATAAAATAATAACAGAAAAACCACCAGGACATCAACTCATATGCCAACATCAGGGGTCCATTCTGCTTACGTGGTCACCCTACTCATGGTGCAACATTATCTTTCGCTATATGCCAAGACGGGTTTACTGACCAAATTGGGCCTAACTACATGGTCCATTTTACTGGCCCAACAACCGAGTTAACCTGCCTATGCCATGCACCAAGATCCAACCCCCGAGCACTGAGCCCTAAGCACTTTGTCTAGTACACTAACATAGTAAGAATGTCTAATATTTCTTTATGTCATGTCCATATTGTATAACCTCAAAAATCTCCCTAAGATCCCAACGTATCTTATTCAAACAATAAACAAAAGCACAATCATATGTCTCATTGATAGGTTTTCTGTTTTGGTGAGCATATGGTAAAAACTCATCAAATCCATTTTCAACCATAACTACGTAAACTACTAGGAAATCATTAAATATAAACCAAGTTTAGAGACAAAAAATAATCAGTTGCTATATTGACTAAATTAAATACTATTTTTAGAGACTAAAAATATTATTGGTATCTAAATTAATTTCTATTATTGATAAATAGTTTCTAATTTGGTATTTAATTAGCTACTAAAGTTTTAGCTACCAATTATTTAGACTCCTCTCATTTTCGGTGCATATCTCCAATAATTTTTGTTGCCATTTCATGTCTTCATCCAACCTCAAGCTTGGATTGCATCACTTTCGCTACCTTCATGCAAGCTTCACTCTTCTGTTTCGCTTGGAATTCCATGGATCCAAAACTGGTTTCCATCAACACCACAATCAAGTATGCACTTGGAGAACAACACAAAATGATTTTAACCAAAATCTCACCAAATTTAAGGATAGACTTAACATGTGTACATATTAGCAAATTATGAAAAATAATTTTCTCAAATTGTCCAATCAGATAATTCAAAATTTAATCCAAATGATTAATGTTTAACCATTTTCATTAAATCTTAAACGGAAACTAAAATTCACTCAATATGCATAAACACAGCAGGTCCTTTAGCTTCCCTAAATTTATAAATTTTCTATTTTTTAATCTCTAAATTTTTGACAAACTAATGACTAAAAGTAGCAAGTTACTCTACGGAGTAAAATAATTAATTAATTTCTATAATTTTTACTGTTCCTAAATTTTAAATTACAACTTTAAACATCTAAGAACATTTACTGCTATACACAAATTAATTTCAATATTTCAAATTTTAATATTAAACATCTAAATAAAATATTTAAACATTTAACAAAAAATTCAATATCAATGATAACCAACAACAAAATAATGAAGATATGAGTTGTGCTTGAGATCTCAATCAACAACTACAATTTCAATTTCAAAAATAAAATGGACACATAGAACACTAACCATCAATGAATTTTCGCCCACAAATGCTCCAATTCAATATGACAAAAACGTCTACCAACCTAAATGAGTTACAAAGAAGAAATTGAGATAATTTCAAACGTGTCCACAATAGCCTTGCCGCTGCTACAAGAGAAGAAGAGAGAATGAATCGTGTACAGTCGAAAGTTCAAGGAATGAAGGAATTATTGCAAGATTTAAACAGTTTGACGTCATATCCTAGTACAGGTGACGTAAATGTCTACTATATCTACATTATCGACATAAATATTAAAAAAATAGTTTTAAAAATAAAAAATAATTAATTACTATATTAACTAAATAAATATTTATAAATTAAATTATTATTATATCTAATATAGTTTCTATTATTAATAAAAAATTATAAATTAATTTTTAAATTATATCTAATTAATTACAAATTACTTTATATTTTAATATTATTAATACAATAATTAATTATTATTTATTAATTTTTTATAGTAAAATATGAATGTTTACTTGAAATATCCTAGGGTTGGATATAAAAATATTTGAAATAATTAAAAAATGGTGGTACAGAATTTTTACTTCACAAGTTCTTGCAGTCCGACGTAGAAACAATGATGTAATTTGGTTCTTTTGCATTGCGTACTCCCCGAAAGTCATGGTTCCTGAAGAGAGGGTTGAAACATGAAACATGAAACATTGAGATTGGGAGTGAGATGGAAGAGAGGAACACCACACATTGCCTTCCACTACAGAATCTGATGTTAATGAAATTTACAGTGAACAGTTGAGGGCAAAGATGTAAGAGTGAGTGTAGCAGTAGCCGTTGCTTTGCAAAAGCACGACACGACGCAAATAGGGTTTTAGAAACTTCCCATTTTATTTTATTCCTACAACATAAATATTAAAATATTACTTTAGATCAGATTGAATAGCCACACACTTGTATTTTTTTTTCTCACACCTTAGCAAGACAACATTAACTTTTTAGTTTTTTAAAAAGTAATTTATAATAATAATTGGTACTTTTAATACAATAATCAAACATGAACAATTAATTTATCAAATATTCTTTAGATAAACTATTTATATTCACATAATTTTTTCTTATAATTTTCACATATTTATTTATCAAAAAATATTATTATTATTTTTTCAATTTGCCTTCTCTAAACTAAACAAAATACATAAATAAATGCATATTAATATCTATGTAATTTTTAATTAAATCAATTTACACCCCTTATATTGCTTTCGTGCATTGCTTCAACTAATTTAATAAAAAAAGTAACTAGAGACGGTCCTTATTTTCTAAAATTTATACACCAACACTGAATTATTTTAAAATAAAATTACAAAATATCAATACCAATATAGTTTTAATTCATAAAGCACAAAAAGACTAGTTATTCTTTTATGGGAAAGGAATATTTATTTGAATCAAATTTCTGGAGCGAATATGCAGACGTGACATATTTTGATTGAAATTCATAATCTTACATTCACTATTTTACAAATTAAAATTGTGATAAGCGAATTAAGAATTCAATACCTTATACATCCAAGTCTATTAGGCATAAATACAAAGAAGAAAATAAAATAAAATGTTAATCCCAATAATCTAATACAACTTGATAAAATTTCCTTTTGGCATTAATAACAAAGAGTTGGTAAACTGTTTTTCCTCAACGACATACTCCTAGTTCTCTAAGATGAGACTGAATATTTCTCTTCAAATAAAAAGAGGAGAAACTTTTTTTTTAATTTAATATATCTGGAAATCAAAACAGTGACTGAAGTTTCAATCTATTAGTATATTCTTGTCTTCTTATTAGCGATGACAATGATGACAAATAAATTTGTTATTGGTATTGCTAAAAATATATTTTAATTTTGCAAGAGAATTTTTATATTGATTGAATCCGGATATGATATAGGTAATATATGATTTTTTAGATTAAATATGAAGACGGAATAAGTACGTACATATACCACATGTCCTCGTCTCCATACCTATTTCAATACACATTTCCACCTTCATACTTTTTTTAGTTTAAATTAATAAAACATCTTTAATTGATTAGGTAACCTAAAATAACTTATATGTCGGTCGAGACGGAGTGAGTCACGTCACTCGGTCTCGACGACCGACTGACCGGTTGGTTAACTACATTAAAAGCACAATTATAATAAATGACAATTATAGAAACACCCTACGAATTAGAGTCACATCCCATCAAATTCGGATGACACTCTGAGAAATCAACTAATACTGGTTTTTTGAAGATATGAACTAAACATACCTCACTATAAATCAGGGTTACGTATCGAGAAATCATCTAACACTAATTTAGTGTAGATGTATGCCAGATGCGGACCATCATATAGATGACGCATTACTAAATGTTATAAATAAGTCTTCTACAATCACTACAAAAAACGCTGTATACGGTGGCGGTGATTTTCGCATAAACTGGTGTTTATGAAGCCACAATATACCCGTGTGACAGTTTCCCAAACCGCCATAAAACTTGTCGCCGCAAAGTTTAATATGACAGTCTCATGTTACTTATTGCAACATCCGCCACTTGAACACTTTGTTTAATGTGGCGGTTTTTATATGTAATTAGTGTTAGTCATAGTTGTCACAATTAAATTCATTAAAAAGAATTTCAGCGACATTATATAGGGTATAATGTGATTGTTCTTGCCGGTTGACCTGCTCGCCGGTTGAATCTGACGACAAGCTCTAGCTCTGTATGTCTCTGCTGGAATCTGCTTTCCCCTTTGTTGCGCTGAAACGCGGTTCTGTTGAAACGGAAGGGGCCTACCTATTGATTGCACTCCAGAGATCAAGTCAATACAAGGCTTATAAGAATCAAGAAGTAACAAGTTTCAGTCTTAGAAACAGCATACCTTAACCTGGGGACTCAAGCCCTTTTTATAGCTTACCTCTTGCAACAATTTTCCATAACGAGAATCTAATCTCAACTTAAAGCATACTCAACAGGAAAATATTTTGTTCAGGGACACACTCCCTTGGCGTTGTAACAGAACGAAATCTTTCCTCCTGTGAGTGCATAAAATAATAATAGAATAACCACCAGGGTACCAACTCATGTACCAACATCAGGGGTCCAGTCTGTTTATGTAGAAACCCTCAACGTGGCACTACGCTCATTCTCATCATACATGCAACCTAACCTTTTTCGTGTCCTAACACACATGGGCTTAGGTTTAAAAGAAAGTATTTACTTAAGCTAGATCCCATGCGCAATAAGCGCACCCCTTGGTCTATAATTACCTTTCGCCAGCCGTCTAGGCCTTATGCATGAAAGATCACCTTAATTATACAAAAATGGACTTATACATACATATGGGGCCCAATTACATGGCCTGCTATTCTGGCCCAAGAGCTGAAATGACCTGTCTGTGACATGTGTCAAGGTCCGACCACCGAGTGCTAAGGTTTGAACGCTCTGGTCCAGTACAATGACATTTTTAACTATCAGTATTATAATAAAGTTGTAAAAATAATACGTCGGTTTCAACTGACGTAATTTTAATTCTAAATAAATGGAATTTTGTAAGGATCGAGAAAAATAGTCTTAGAGTAGAAATGGTACAATTAAAATGGCACATGAATTATTATTAACGTGAAAAGGCTATTGTACCGATCAGGTAGTCGGAAGTGATGACGTGGCAGCAAGCGATAATATAGACGTGTTGAGCGGAACACCTGGCTGACAGAAGGGAAGTACGTCGGGAAGTCTGTGTAGTCATCAACCGTTTAGTTGGCGTTCTCCGATCTCTAGTATGTATAACCGGCGGTCACCGGGCTTGCGTCATAGTCGCCGTATGTTAGAGACCGCCGAAAGGGGCACATCGCCGAAAGATCAAGAAGGCTTGCTTAAGACTTTCAAGGGGTACTAGTACGAAGGACGAAGTTATCAGATGATCATTCCCTAGCCAGAGGTCGAGGCAAGGGAACAGTTTACCAGAACATGCACGATGTGCAAGTGAAGCAGATCGTGATAGCAGCAGGCGAGACCACAGAGAAGGTGTGCATGGTGACACCCCGTACTCGCCTCTTAAGGGGTCGCGCTCCAAGGAAGCTGTAGTTACTCCTCGCATGGGTAACTTAGTCGAATAGCTTGAAGAGTAGATGTGACGCTCAAGTGGAGAGGAATCCAGATGGTGACACGTGTACAGTTGGATGTGAGCCACGTGTCCAGAGGTGTAACCGTCAGGAGAGAGAAACGCTCAGGTATATAAGGAACTCTTAACAGATTTTGAGGTACGTTTTCTAGAACACTTGAGTACGCTGAGAGAATTCTTGCACGGTTCCATGAGTTGAGATTTCCTCTCTTAGTATTTGGTGATTCCGTCACTGACTTGAGCGTCGGAGCGCGATCGGCCGCAGCGGCGCCACTCTGTCTTTTTCAGGTTCTTGCGGAGAATTGAGCTGTGAAGGACAGAAGCTAACGTGGTGCGAAGCTGATCCAGAAGGAGAAACCTTTGACGTGGCAAGGCTCTTGCACTCAGGTCAACCGGCAGAATCATCAGGCACCCACCGTGGGGCCGTGTAAAACATGTTTCCCATCCACAGCGTGAGTTCTTGAAGTTTCTGCGATTCTTGTGTGGTTGTGTGCTAGTGCAACCATTTTCGGTGTTTTTCACCGTTTGTTCGAGCTTTCAATCGGTAGTTTGGAGTTTTTCTCCGTTCGTTTGAGTTTTGGTTCGGTGAGTTGAAGTTTTTCACCGTTTGTGCGAGTTTCAATCAGTAAATCGAAGTCTTTACCGTTCGTTCGTGTTTCTGACCGGTGAATCGGGAGTTTTGGTGGAGAAGCGGTAAGTTCGTGCTAAGATTGCAAGTTTCTGTGGAGGTTTTGGCATCCGAATCAATCGGCGCGCTGTTGTGGTTGCGTTCTTGGAAGTTCTTTTGAGTTTAAGAGGTTTTGACCGATTGATTGCTGGATCGATCGTTTCGTTGGTGAAGGTTTTGTTCGCTGAAGTTTGATTTGTTGATTTTTTCATGAGAAAGATGAGAAGTACGCGTTCCAGTCCCGTTGTGCCAGTTGCTTTCATGGCGCAAATGATGGAGATCATGCGCGCGTTGCAAGAAAATGTGGAGGCATCGCGCATAGAGCAGGCGAAGATGCACGAAGACCTGGTCGCCTCTCAGGCCAAGAATGAGGAGTTCAGCAAGGTCACAGAGGAATTGCGTCAAGCTCTTTAGGAGCAGAGAGGACGCACGACCGTAGAAGAAGTTGCACCGTCATCACCTCCGCGCGTTTTCCCAATGCAGTTTGCTCAGGCGATCACGGACACGCCGATCCTTGCGAGCGTGGTACCTGTGAAAGCCTCTTTCACCGGCGTGGAGGATCTTGAAGCACATCTCACTACGTTCCACACGCAGATGATGCTGTCAGAAGGCTCAGATGCTGTCTATTGCAAGATGTTTGTGAGCACGCTCCAGGGAACAACGATGGAATGGTTCGTTAGCCTGCCTACAGGTCACATAACCAATTTCCAGCAGTTTTCGAAGCTTTTCGTCGATCAGTACATTGTGAACAAGGCGCCACCGAGGGTGTCTTACGACTTGTTCGACGTAAGGCAGTATCAGGGAGAGTCCCTCAGAGACTATCTGAATCGTTTTGGAGCACAGATGGTCCGCTCGCCTGCCAAAGACGAGGAGATGTTGGTGTACGCCTTCAAGAAGGGTGTACTGCCTGGACCTTTCTGTGAGGCGCTGATTAGGGCCCACCCCGCCACGTTTGCTGAAGTTCGGCGACTTGCTGTAGCCCACATCGCCGATGAGAGCGAGGTCGCCAAAAAGAGAGGGAGTGTGGTTCCTGCTAGGTCGCGGGCCCAAACTAGAATCCAGCCCCAGAGGGTGCTGGAGACGGCGGCGGCTAAGAAGGATCAGAGGACTCGCCATCCTTATGACCCAAAGAAAAACAAGGGAAGGGGCCCAGGGCGCCCTAGGGAGTTCAATCGCCCACCCAGGTACAAGTTCGTCATGGGATTGGCAGACCTGATCGCCATTCCCAACATAGCAGCCAGGCTTAAAGCGCTTGAGAAAGTTGGCGACAAGGTGTTAGGGCCAAAACCAAACGCATGGTGCGAGTTCCACCAGAGTTTTGGTCACACCCTTGATTCGTGTTTGGCCTTGGGTTACCAGCTCGACGATCTGGTCAAGAGCGGCTTCTTGAATGATTACCTGCTGAACAAGAGGACGGGGGGTGCGTCGAGCTCTCAGCCGGCGAGCGGTGAAGGCCAGTAGCATGAAGTGCCCACCCATGGCGAGATCCACACCATCGCTGGAGGCTTCTCAGGTGGTGGATGCACTGCATCACAGCGGAAGAAGTATGTAAGGTCTGTGATGGCAGTAGATGTGTTCGAAGACCACTCGCCAGACGTGGACATTACGTTCACAAAGGAGGATCTCAGGGACGTTGTGCCTCACGACAACGATCCCATAGTTGTCTCGCTAGTCACGGCGGGAAGGAAGGTCCATCGGGTGCTGGTGGACCAGGGAAGCTCGGCAGATGTAATGTTCTGGTTGACTTTCACCAAGTTGCAACTACCCCTTGACCAGTTAAGGCCCTATGGAGGATGCTTGTATGGGTTCGCTGGCGATCAGGTGGAGGTCAAGCGGTACATTGAGCTGAGAACAACGTTCACGGATGAGGTGGCCTCGAGGACGGAGAAGATCAAGTACCTCGTCGTGAATGCCCCCTCGGCGTATAACATTCTGTTGGGAAGGTTGACCCTCAACAGAATAGGAGCTGTGCCCTCAACCAGGCACATGAAGGTTAAGTTGCCATCAATGGAGGGGGTGGTGATCACCATAAGATCCGACCAAAAGGAGGCAAAGAAGTGCTACGAAAACAGCCTCAAGAATAAAAGGTCAGTGAGCTACATCACCACGACGCTGCCTCCCGGTGTGAAGCCCAGGCCAACAGAATGGCGAGTTGTTGATGCGGCGATGGAAGTGACCGCCGGAGGCGATGTCGCCATGATGGATGCTGAAGCAAGGGGAGAGAACGCTGATCGGGGGGGAAGAAGTGAGAAACCGCCCAGAGGAGGCTAGGGAGTCGGGAATTGCCAGGGCGGTAATTGCCAGGGAAACCCGTCGAGGAGTGGCTCGAGAGGGAGATCGGGGGCAAGGTCTTCAAGTTGGGAAGATCTTTGGAAGGTGAGCTCCGAGACCAGATCGCCAAGGTGATAGAACGACATCTGGATGCTTTTGCATGGTCTGCTTCAGACATGCTGGGAATCGACCCCGATTTCTTATGTCACCATTTGGCAATGGACACACAGGTAAGACCAGTGCGACAGAGAAGAAGGAAGTTTAATGAGGAGAGGAGACATGCGATTAGGGATGAAACGCAAAAGCTCCTCGTCGCAGGCCATATCAGGGAGGTCCAGTACCCTGAATGGTTAGCTAATGTCGTGCTCGTAAAGAAGAGCAACGGGAAGTGGCGCATGTGCGTCGACTTCACAGACCTAAACAAGGCTTGTCCAAAGGATTCATACCCTTTGCCAAGTATAGATGCTCTGGTCGACAGCGCAGCAGGGTGCAAGTTGCTGAGTTTTCTGGACGCCTTCTTAGGGTACAACCAGATAAAGATGCATCCCATGGATGAGGAGAAGACCGCCTTCATGACTGAGAGATCGTTCTACTGCTACAAGGTGATGCCCTTCGGGCTGAAGAACGCGGGGGCCACGTACCAAAGGTTGATGGATAAGGTACTTGCACCGATGCTGGGAAGGAATGTGCAAGCGTACGTAGATGATATGGTCGTGACCTCGTTAGAGAAAAGCAAGCATGTCTCAGATCTGGAGGAGCTGTTTACCATGATCGCCAAGTTCAGATTAAAGCTAAACCCCGAGAAGTGCATTTTCGGCGTGGAGGCGGGGAAGTTCTTGGGTTTCCTCTTAACTGAAAGAGGAATAGAGGCAAATCTTGATAAATGTGCTGCCATTTTGGCGATGAGGAGCCCGGCTACCGTGAAGGAAGTACAGCAGCTTACAGGTCGGATGGCTGCCCTGTCTCGTTTCGTATCAGCTAGTGGAGAGAAAGGCCATCCGTATTTCCAATGCTTGAGGCGAAACAATAAGTTTGTCTGGTCGAAGGAATGCGAAGAAGCTTTCGTGAAGCTTAAAGAATATCTGGCGAACCCGCCGGTTTTGTGCAAATCTTTGGTGGGAACCCCTCTCAGGCTGTAGTTTGTTGTGACTGAGAGGGCGGTGAGTGCGGTGCTCGCCCAAGATCAAGACCAGGCTCAGAAACCTATTTACTTCGTCTCAAGTTGTTGCAAGTCCCAGAAGTCAGGTATCAGGCCTTGGAGAAAGCTGCACTGGCGGTCGTATTTTCGGCGAGGAGGTTGCGCCACTATTTTCACAGTTTTACAGTGTTGGTGATGACCGACTTGCCCATCCAGAAAGTCTTGAAGAAGCCCGATGTAGCTGGGAGAATGGTGAAGTGGGCGGTGGAGCTGTCGGAGTTCGACATCAAATACGAGCCCCGAGGACCGATCAAGGGGCAAATTTTCGCTGATTTCGTGGTCGAGCTCTCGTCGGAAGCAGCACGAGTTGAGGGGGATGATTTTCGTTGGGTACTTTCGGTGGACGGATCGTCTAACCAGCAAGGCAGCGGTGTTGGAGTCATTCTAGAGGGGCCCAACGGTGTGCTGATAGAACAGTCCCTGAGATTTGCTTTTAAAGCCAGCAACAATCAAGCAGAGTATGAGGCGTTGATTGCAGGCATCTTGTTGGCTAAGGAGATGGGGGCTAGGGTGTTGATGGCCAAGAGTGACTCTTTGTTGGTCACGGGACAAGTAACAGGCGAGTTCCAGGCCAAGGATCCACAAATGGCGGCTTACTTGGAGTATGTGCAGGAGTTGAAGGGTTCCTTTGCCTCGTTTGAGGTGGTGCATGTACCCAGAGAGCAAAATGCTCGAGCTGACTTGCTAGCCAAGCTCGCTAGTTCGGGCAAGGGGGGTAGGCAGAGGACAGTTATTCAAGAAACTCTGAAGACGCCCAGGGCGTTTGTGGCAGACCACCTGGTTCTTCAGATAAGCAAGTCGACAGAGAAAGCGGCGAGGAGTCACAGGTCCTTGACCCAGGAGACCTTGAGATCGCCGAGAATAAGAGCATGTCGGGGGGAGAGGGTGAACGTGGCGCAGGTCTGCACTACGCATAAGCCAGACACATGGATAACGCAATACCAGCGCTGCCTGGCAGATGGCGTTCTCCCGCTGGATCCGACGGAGGCTAGGAAGGTAAAGAAGAACTCCAGCAAGTTCACCATGATCGATGGCGAGCTGTACAGGTTTGGGTTTACACACCCACTACTAGAATGTGTGCACGGAGAAAAATGCACTAGAATTATGGCCGAGCTCCATGAAGGTATATGTGGGAGTCACGTTGGGGGTCGAGCTCTGGCTGCAAGAACTCTCCGTGCAGGTTATTACTGGCCAACGATGAGGGAAGACTGCAAGAGGTATGCACAATGTTGCAAGCAATGTCAGCAACACGCCGATTGGCACAAGGCACCTCCAGAGGAGCTAAAGTCAATTTACAGCCCGTGGCCGTTTCATACTTGGGGAATTGACATTCTGGGACCTTTCCCATGGGCGGTCAGGCAGATGAAGTACTTGGTGGTGGCGATTGAATACTTCACCAAGTGGATCGAAGCGGAGCCAGTAGCCCAGATCACCGCACATAAGATCGAAGGTTTTGTGTGGAAGAATCTCGTGTGCCGGTTTGGTGTGCCTAAGCGCCTAGTGTCGGACAATGGAACTCAGTTTGCGAGTCACCTTTTGAAGAAGCTGTGCGAGGAGGTGGGAATACAACAGGTGTTTGCATCCGTTGAGCACCCACAAACGAATGGCCAGGTGGAGTCTGCCAATCGGGTGTTGCTGAGAGGTTTAAAAAGAAGACTGGAGAAAGCTAAGGGATCGTGGGCTGAAGAGGTACCCCGCATAGTTTGGGCGTACCATACCACTGAACAGTCAGGAACCCACGAGACCCCGTTTAGCTTGGTCTACGGATGTGATGCGATGATTCCAGTTGAAATCCAGGAAAGCTCGCCGAGATTCCAGAACTTTGTGGCGGAAGACTCGAACGAAGAGAGAAGATTGAATCTGGATTTACTGGATGAGGTCAGGGAGGAGGCAAGAGTAAAGGCCGAGGCAGTAAAAAGGAGGATTGAGCGAAGGTATAACTCTAAGGTGATGCCGAGGCAATTTAGAGAAGGCGACCTGGTGATGAGGAAGGCCCATCAGTACGAGATGGAGAACAAGTTATCGCCTAAGTGGACGGGACCGTTCAGAATAACCGAGGTGCTCGGGAACGGCGCCTACCGCTTAGAGACGCTAGAAGGAGGGGCGATTCCTCGCACCTGGAACGCCACACACCTCAAGTTATATTACAGTTAAAGCTTTGTAAGTAAAAACGAACATGAAGAGATTTACAAGCTTTCTGTTGAAACAGTTTCAAGGGGGCACTCTTTTTTCCCTAAGGAGGGTTTTTAATGAGGCCACCCAATAAAGAAGAGTTTTCGAAGTTTAAAGTCTCTGAGATTGCATGCTTGTTGTTTCGAAAGTTTTAGAAAAAAGACCTTATCACTCGTATGTGATCTAAGGCAAAGTTATACTGCATGCTTTCTAGTTAAAAGTTTTAAAGTTCCCATCGTTTTTCGGCGATTGGCGGCATCAGTTAAAAGTTTTACAGTCCCCATCGCTTTTCGGCGATTGGCGGCATCAATTAAAAGTTTAAAGTCCCCATCGTTTTTCGGCGATCGGCGACAGTAGTTAAAGTTTTAAAGTCCTCATCGTCTTTCGGCGATCGGAGGCACCAGTGATGACTAAAGACCTCAACGCTCTCGTGCGTCTTGGGGCAAGAAAGAGAAAAGTCCTCCTCGCCTTTGAGCGAGTGCAGGCGAGTAAGAGAAAAAGTCCTCCTCAACTTTGAGCGGGTGCAGGCGAGTAAGAGAAAAAGTCCTCATCGACTTTGAGCGAGTGCAGGCAAGAGAAAGTCCTCCTCGACTTTGAGCGAGCGCAGGCAAGAAAAGTCCTCCTCGACTCTGAGCGAGTGTAGGCAAGAACAAGTCCTCCTCGCCTTTGAGCGAGTGCAGGCGAGAATAGAAGAAGTCCTCCTCGCCTTTGAGCGAGTGCAGACAAGAACAGATTGAAAGACCTCTCTGCACAAGCAGATAGAGGCAAGATTTAAAGTCCTCAGTACATCCAGGGGGGAGGAGATGTACACCCTGGGCAAGTTGAGGCACCAGAAAAAGTCCTTCTCGCCTCAAAGTGAGTTCAGGCAAGATGAGCTGAAAAGTCAGGGGTGTTCGTGACCTTAAACGGTGGGGAGGGAAGGAAAACGCCTTTCCCCCTTTAAGTGAAACATCAATATTGACTTAGTAAGACTAGAGAAAGCTTCCACGCTTGTAGGCGGTGTGAAGACAGATAAAATCCTTCTCGTCTTGAACGAGTTCAGGTATGGCGTGAAGGGTGAAAGAAGTTAAAAAGATAGCTAAGGTAGGTTCAAAGAGAACACCTCACTGTCCAGCTCATTGCTCTGAAACTCAGGGAGGTAGAGAAGGATCCGAAAGGCGCCTCTACCTCCCAGATGAGGGAACAATGGTCAAGTTATGAAGGCAAGAAATTTCACATCGCCAGAACCCTACGGCGATCAGAAGAATTCCAGGGGATGACAGGAATAAGGGCTCACTTTGCTGGGCAGATCAGGTAAACTGTATTGTGATACTAGTTTAAGTTAAAACCTGCTGCCTAGTAAGTAACTTATGTTAAAGTTTGTTGCCTTAAGTTCACAAGTTATATTAAATGTCATCCGAGGAGAACCTCCCGATCTGCAGACCTTTTCTCAAGGTTTTCCACCTTGGTCGCATCCGCCTTTTTTGCGGCCTCCAAGTCTGCCACCTTGAGCCTGTAAGGGACCAGCTTGCTTTCCAAGTCGATCTTCTCTTGGACTTGGAGATGCAGTTTTTGGCGCAGGTCAGAGGCTTCCTTGCGAGTGCTCCTTAGCTCAGCGTCCATGGCGTCCTCCAGCCTTGAGTGCTCCAACTCAGCCATCAGCAGGTTGCACGTGAGCTTTTCAGCTTCAGCTCTTGTCATCAGATTTGCCTCCTTCAGCGCGGAGTTCTCATCTTGGAGTTTCTTGAGGGAGTCCTTCACAGCTTTTGATACAATAGAGGGAAGATCCTCCGCCATCATCTTCAGTCGGGCTGTGAACGGTCCCAAGATCTCTTTGAAGGAGGTTGGGAGGCTTGAGGTTGTTGCTGGAGGTGTTGGAGGAGTTTGGTGCTGGCTTTCACCACCACCCTCTTGAGTTTGTAGGGCGAGGGGGGCTTCTTGGCGTGGTGGTGAGGTCGGAGATTCTGTTATCAAAATGGGTGAGGCTTGAGCGCCCTCATCGTTTCCTAACGCCGCCCCAGCAATAGAAGTGGTTGAAGGAGGACCCTCTCTGGCAGATACGAATGGCGTGGAGGCGCTTGGAGGGTTCTCTATGAAGTTTGGGTCGCTGCTCTCGACCACTGGGGGCGCGACGGCTAAGGGCGTCGCTTGGACTAGTGGTAGTAGAGCTGGAGGTGAGGGCGGTGTTGGTGTTTGGATTGCAGGTGGTGAAGAGGGGGCCACCCTTGTCCTCTTAGTAACGAGGCCATCCTCGGTGGTTTCTTCATCATCTTCTTCCTCTTGCACCACCTGAGGAGTTTTCCTTTTGGGTCTCCTCAGGACTAGTTTCTTCCTTGCTGGGGCGGGTAGCACCCCGGAAGAGGTTGCACCTCGGGGAGGGGTTTTGCCTTGAGCGGCGGCGATCTCCACCACTGAGTTGGGCACGGTTTGGGAGCCCGCCGCTAGCTTGTGGGATCGGGCGATCGCCCTCAGTTCTGCCAGTTTCCCTTTGCCCAACATGTTATCTGCACAAGGTAAGGGATAGATAAGCAACCAAGATAGAAGCAAAAGATACAAGTATATTCATGCAGAGGTAACACAAGTAGTACATGGAGGAAAAGATCAAGGTCAACACGGAATAATGGGATGCTAAAATAGAGTGGTGAAGACGCTAAGTTAGTGTGGACTCGAAGTGAAAGACTTGGTGTTGAGGTAGGAGCTAACCTATGTGAGCTTCGAGTTGGTCCTCGAGGAACTCGAAGGAAATTATTGAGGCGGTGGGGAAGGTAATGTTGGCAGCAGCCACACTCTTCCAGAAGAGACAAAGATCTTTGTCTAGCTCCCCCATGTTGTCGGGACTTCTTGGCCTCCTGAAGCTTTCTTTAGAGTCTTTGTTCCCCTTGTTTACCCAATACAAGGGGATGTCGTCAAGCAGAGAGGGGTCTTGATCATTTTTGCACACCTTGATGAACTTTCCCTTCAGTCTTTGTAAGATTGCTGGAAGATCGAGAGGATTGACCTTCCAGCAATCCGGTTCAAGCTGACCCAGAGGCGATCTCCGGGATTCTTTGCCTCGAACAAGAAGAGGAAGACGTCGACTGAAACCGGTAGCCCCAAGTGTGCACAGATAATTTGGAACGCCCTCACGAACGCCCAGCTGTTGGGATGGAGCTGGGCAGGGGCGACGTTGAGCTCGGTCAGTAGCTCTCTCTCAAAGCGGGTAAAAGGAAGTCTAAGCTTCACTTTCTTGAAGAAGGTAGTATAGATAAAGCAGAACAACTCGCCGTTGTTCCCCTTATCGTCCGCACAGATCGATTCACCCGGGCAGCAGGGCAGCACGGCCATTTTGCTATCGTGCTCCTTGTGGAATGAGAGGTCGGATTGGTCTCCTTTCCTCAATCGGTGCACGCCCAACTCGGTGGTTATCAAGGAAGTCTCTTTCAGCAAAGTTGGGGTGGCCCAGGGATAGAGTTCTTTATAGTCTTGCGGCAGAAGGGGGGCTCCTCCGGCGACTGGTGGAGTTGCCTGAGTAGGGTTGGCGTGAGAAGAGGTAGGCCTCTCAGCCTGAGTAGAGGGAGCACTAGAGGCTCGTGATGGGTTGCGCGCTGGTGGAGGATTTGCCCCAGGGGCAACCATACGCGCTTGGGGTGGAGGGTTTTGCGATGAAGGAGGAGGGTTCGCGGTGGACTTCGTGTGAGCCATCGCAGGAACTGCAAAGGAAAGAGAAAGGGATGAAATGAGGATAACAGAGAACGACTCAATTGAGGACGAAGAAGGCAGAACGAACGAATAAGGGTTCGCTGGGATAAACGTTATGAAGGACGAAGCCCTAGGTTACGAGAAAAGGAGAAAAGGAAAAAACAGCCCACAACGTATGCTTCAGACAATTAATGGATGATGCAAACCGATTAAAATGCAGCAAATACCCATAGGAGGAGTAAAAGGGGTACCTCTTTGTGATCGGATGAACGATGAAGAAAGTTGGAGATTGAGAGAGACGAGAAGCTTCGTGGTTCGCAGAAAAAACGCTTGGAATGCTTGAGAGTGAAGAAAGATGATGGAACAGTGAAAACGCAAAGGGTTTAAGGGTTTTTCGAACGTTTTAGGAAGCGCAAACGACCGTTAAAGACGACCGTTGATGAAGCCACATGTCGTGCGATTGAAAAAGGGGTTGGTGGAGCGTCAGAAAAGCAGAGAGTACGAACGTACGGAAATCTGCACCAGTGCCACGTAGATCGACGCTGACGTGACCTCTTAGTCTTTTCGCTGGTCAAGTCTCAGCTTAAGACTAGGGGGGCTTGTGTACCGATCAGGTAGTCGGAAGTGATGACGTGGCAACAAGCGATAATATAGACGTGTTGAGCGGAACACCTGGCTGACAGAAGGGAAGTACGTCGGGAAGTCTGTGTAGTCGTCAACCGTTTAGTTGGCGTTCTCCGATCTCTAGTATGTATAACCGGCGGTCACCGGGCTTGCGTCATAGTCGCCGTATGTTAGAGACCGTCGAAAGGGGCACATCGCCGAAAGATCAAGAAGGTTTGCTTAAGACTTTCAAGGGGTACTAGTACGAAGGACGAAGTTATCAGACGATCATTCCCTAGCCAGAGGTCGAGGCAAGGGAACAGTTTACCAGAACATGCACGATGTGCAAGTGAAGCAGATCGTGATAGCGGCAGGCGAGACCACAGAGAAGGTGTGCATGGTGACACCCCGTACTCGCCGCTTAAGGGGTCGCGCTCCAAGGAAGCTGTAGTTACTCCTCGCATGGGTAACTTAGTCGAATAGCTTGAAGAGTATAAGTGACGCTCAAGTGGAGAGGAATCCAGATGGTGACACGTGTACAGTTGGATGTGAGCCACGTGTCCAGAGGTGTAACCGTCAGGAGAGAGAAACGCTCAGGTATATAAGGAACTCTTAACAGATTTTGAGGTACGTTTTCCAAAACACTTGAGTACGCTGAGAGAATTCTTGCACGGTTCCTTGAGTTGAGATTTCCTCTCTTAGTATTTGGTGATTCCGTCACTGACTTGAGTGTCGGAGCGCGATCGGCCGCAGCGGCGCCACTCTGTCTTTTTCAGGTTCTTGCGGAGAATTGAGGTGTGAAGGACAGAAGCTAACGTGGTGCGAAGCTGATCCAGAAGGAGAAACCTTTGACGTGGCAAGGCTCTTGCACTCAGGTCAACCGGCAGGATCAGCTATATAAATAGAAATTCAATTATTTAGATTTCATTTTAAAAGAATCATCATCTCTCTAAAAACTCTTTTTTCATTTCTCTATCTTCTCTCTAAGATTCTTACCTCCTCGCTCATCAGATCAACTATCATAGTTCGTCATTGGACTCCTGGCAGTGAACTCTACAAGATAGTCCGATCAAAATCTTAGATAGAGTAAGTTCATTCTTGGAAAAATCTTAGATAGAGTAAGTTCATTCTTGGCTCCTTTTCCTTTGAGTTAGTTTTGATTTGGTTAGTTTTGCCTTTAGTTTAAGCTTGCATGTGAGGTTTTTATCTTTAGAATTAGTCTCTGTTAGCTCAAGGTCCTAATGATATAGTTAGATTTGTGATCAGGACTCTATGGTGCAGGTTAAGCTACCCTTGAGCTTTTCGTAGGTTTGAAGCTCTTAGTGAGCATTTGCTCAAGTTCAAGTAAGGGAAGCTAGTTTAAATTTTCAATAGAACCCTAGGCTAGAAGATCTGGATGTGGGGTGATGCAGTCACCAGTTCTAAATTTCGTTTGCAGGATTGATTGTTCATGAGTAATGTGGTATTATTTGAAATAAAATGTGAAAAATGTTGATTTTGATATAAATGATTTATGGTAGAGGATTTTGTTTGAATCGGAAAATTTAGTTGATTTGTAGTGCAAATTACTTTTGAAGTGAATGAGTTGTTGAAATTGTTTTTGTTAGACTCTAAATGGTGAAATTAGGCAGAATTGTGCAAATTTTTCCACATATCTCGCTTCAGCGAGATAATTCTTGCTCAAGTGAGAAGTAATCTCGCTGAGGCGAGATCTAGGATGAAATTCAGGGTGCTCTCGGGTTGAATCTCGTTTAAGCGAGAGAATTTTCGTTTGAGCAAGACCCATTCTCGCTCAACTTAGAATCTGTTAAAAAAACACTAAAATTTTTATATTTGCTTTTAAAAAGGTTGGTTTATTTATTTCTATATAGTTTTACTTATAAAATATGTAAACTTTTATTTTATGTATTTAATTGAAAATTTCTTTAATTAGATATTTATATGATTGGTAAATGAATTGTTGTGTTTTGGAAATTCTAAACTTTGGTGGTATGATTTGATTGTTTGATGTTGGATATTGTGAGATCCAGAATATGAATTTTTAATCAAGACATAGTATTTTTAGGAAAGAAAATACCGTGTTAAGATTGTTTAGGATGTGCATTTACTAGGGATTCGTGTAGAAACAGACATCCTGACTCTCCTGAGATAATGGAATCATATAGATGAAGTTATTTAGGTGGTGAGAATCGAAAGAGATTCATATGAATTAACCCTGTCATACTAGAAGGGAGATGATATTGAGATTATTTATGCGCATAACTATGTGAATTTCATAGTGATATAGTATGACAGGTGCAGATCTCGAAGTTTAAGTCAACGCATGAGTCTTCCGGAAGTAGAGTCAAGTGTTTATGTGTTGTGAGTCAGTAGAAGTCTAACATGTGAAAGATGAATTATGAATTTTAATAGACACTTGATGGTTTGAGAAATTGTATGACACTTGATGAATTATGTTTATTATTTGAAACTGAAATTATATAGAAAATTTTATACAGCTAGCTTACCCTTTAGCTTTGTTTTGTGTTTGTTTTCTTTAATTTGTGATGATCATGTTAACTTACACGGGAGCAGATGAAGTTGCAGGTGATAGAGCTCCTGAGTGAGCAACTAGAGGAACATATGCTTTTATTTTGAATGTTTTATTTGTGATATTTTGTGTAAATATTAAAATCTCTAAGAAGAGGGATATATTTTGAGATACAATATTAGATAATAGTATATGTTCATATTTTTATTAGATATTGCTTGTTTTACTTTTATTTTATTATATATGGGGAAAAAATTAGGGATGTTACATTTGGTATCAGAGCAGTTCATCCTTAGGATGATCTGAAGGTAGTTGGTTCTTTGTGTTTCTTCTGCTTATAAATAATTGTTGAGTACTAATTAAAGATATAGTGAAAGTTTTTCAATTTTTTTTAAAAAAAGTTTATGAAATCTTGTTTGTGCTCTAGTAAATGTATGTTAAAAATGAAAATTTTAGTACTAAGAATGAAAGGATCTTGATAAAGTAGTGAGGGTGCACTCATAACTTAATTGAGATGATTCTCTATCTTAATTCTAAAAGTTTGATGTTGAGCATATATTAAATTCTTGTGTGATTTATTTATTTTATTAAGTGTTTGTGTATTTGATTGAAAGTTGTCTTTTAGATTAACAATTTTACACCAATAACTATTTTGGTGTAATACTTTATATTATAAGTGTTATGATTTTGTTTATAGGGGAGTTCGATTTTAACATAGAAGCGTTAGATAAAAACCCATCTAAAGAAGAAGAACCACTAAAGCAAGTGGGTATATCAAGGACACGTGGGTCAACCCAATCATTACTAGGATAACAAGGCAGTCGGCTAGCAAGGTCGACCACTTGACTAGAACAACCCACATCCCTCACCTTGTTAGGATCAGAATGTGTGTGTTCGTTCTGAGGATGAATAATAAGAAGGAAGACTATAAGACTCAAAAGAAGAAGTTATTATTAACCTTTTGAAGAACAAATGCAGAAAATGAAGGTCAAAAGAAAATTGAAGCACTCGAACAAGAAGGGTCGACACTTGGATAAACTCTTGAAAACTCAGATTCAAAGAGAAAAGCAAGAAATGTCGCAAAGTTCAAAACCATCCCTTTTTATAGATTCTCAAAAGCAAAGAAGCAAAGCATCATCCCCTTAGATACCGTTAGATTCATTTCGATCTAAGGATGTACAACGCTCAAACTCAAAGGGGCATAACCTTCTAAACCGTTAGATCTCTTTGATCAAAAAGTGCAAAACTTGAACGATGCGTTGAAAAGACACACATCTTATCTCTAACACAACATTTAATATGTCAAAGTCACTTCATACCTTGAAATTCCTAACAGTCATATTTAAACTCTTTTGAAGTAAACATTCATCGAGCTTGGGGGCAAGTGTACCGGTTAGGATTGAGTGAGCCATGTCACTCATTTTGGACGATCGATCGACTGACCGATTGGTCAACTACATTAGAAGAACAATTATAATAAATGATAGTTAAGGAAACACCCTACAAATAAGGGCCACATCCCATCAAATTCGGATGACACCCTTAGAAATATGCTAACACTGATTTATTGAAGATATGATCCAAATATACCTCCTTATAAATCTGGGTTACCTTCCGAGAAATCAACTAACACTGATTTAGTGCAGATATATGCCAGATACGACCCATCATACAGATGACCCATTGCTAAATGTTATAAATAAGCCTTTTACGATGGAGTAAGGTACACTTTTATCATTTTTACAATACACTCAATTAATATAGTTACGTTTCATTTCAAAAAATCCAATGCAAGGGTTTGTGAAAGGTTAATTAATTGTATTCGGTTTCCGAGAGTCAAAGGAGGTTTTAAAAAAAATGGGAATAATGAGGAATGGTGTATGGAAGGAAGGAGAACGCGAGGTTTTTATTTCAAAGAGAATTGTGGTAGTGCAAAATGACACGTTATGAAGGATAATTGTGGTGGTTAGTAAGTTGTCGTATTATACGGATATTTGTGGCAGTTATTAATAATCGCCATATTAAAACCGCCACTTCATACACGATTTTTTGTAGTGGATGGAGTAAGGTACGCTTTTATCAGTTTTATAATACACTCTTTTAATACAGGGTACTTACTTGATCATCAGAGAACCTTATATAGGTTTACTCCTGACCGAAGGAACAAAGGAGAAGAAGTATTGAAGTCTGAAGGAGTGAAATATTGAAGTGCAAAGGAGCGACCGAGCAATAGACTCCTATAACAATTGTTATAGCTAATCTCAGGTACTATCTAGGGCCAATTTGTCTCTACAAATACAACTTATATTAACTTTTATTTAGTCCTTAACTTCGTCAATTATTATGATATTTTCGTTTGATATTTATACACTTATAATTTATTTCTTCATATTAGACATTGAAGAAAACAAGATATGTATCCTTTTAACATTAAATATTTGATAATATCATATATTCTCGTCGGTTGACTCAGCTGCCGTTGACTTCGAAGGCAGATGGTGACTCCTCCTATCTCCTGGTGGTTTTCGCTCTCTCCTTGGGTGGCTGAGAGTGGCTCCGTTGAAACAGAGGGGGTCCTACCTGTTGATTGCAGTCTGACGATCAAGTCAGTACTGGGCTAAGAAACAGTAAAGTATGTAAAGCAGTTTCTGTCTTAGAAACGACATACCTTTTCTAGGGTTCTTACCACCCTTTATATAGGTTGTATCTAGGTTAACTCCCTGTCCCACGAGGATCTTTCCTTTAGTGGAATTAGGGTTACTGGTGAGGCATCCTGTGGCATGTTGCACAAGCTTAGCGCATCCGCGACACAAGACTTGCCTCTTCTGGAGTGCAAAATCTTTAACAGTATGGTCGCCAGGGTACCAACTCATGTACCAACGCTGCAGAGCCATCTGTTCTATGGGTGCCCTAAGTATTCACGTGTCATGTATGCAGTCTATCCTTGGAAACCCTAACCCTAACGGGCCTTAGCGCCTCCAAGGACTATTTACTTGTGCTAAACCTGAACGTGTTATACACACCACATGCATAATTCCTCTCGTGACTTAGGTCCCTCTCTTGTGTGAATAATAGCTCTTTATTATTTTTGAGACCCACCTACGTGGTCCATTAATGTGACTGGACCTCTGAGGTCCAATGTCATGTCTAATGCGGATCTCTTCAACCGATGTCTGAGGTCTGACCAATACATCATATTTTTTTTCTTTATCATTTAATTAATATTTGAATAGTAAGAAAATATGTACGACTATATCTCTTCGGTGAAAATAAAAATAAGACAAAAAAAAAATTCACCTTCATTGAATATGAGATTTAGAATAAGAATGAGAATGAGAATTAATTTTTATTTTAAATATGAAAATAAAGTAGTGAAACTCACACCGGTGGCATTGTCATCCCAACTCCTATTAAATCAAACTAATAATTACTTACTAAACTCATTTGCTTTAGTTTTTATTATATAAATATATTCACTAAAATAGATTATTTATGTTAGATTTGTCTAAATGTAATAGCTTATTGAATGTTTTAATATAATATGACATCCATAAAATTATATTCCCACCAATAGGTACAATGCATGAAATTCAAGTTTCAAATTAAGAAATTACGAATAGAGTTCCACGCAAAAAAATATAAAAAATTAAAATAATAACGAAGTACATAATGACAGGATATAAAAATGCAGTTCCACGTCTGCCCTATTTACCATCTCTCTCACACAAGAAAATAATAATAATAATAATAATAATAAAAAAATAAAAATAAAAATATATATATATGTATATTATTTTTATTTTTTTTCTGATGTTGTTTAATCCAAATTTACAAGTCTCACCCTTTTAAAATTGAGAACTATTTTCATTATCTAATAATGATAATAAAAACAAAAACAAAAAACGAGCAAGCTCACTGTTTGTGTACGTCCAAAAAACAAACTGCCATGAAAGGCTAATTAGGATTTTCCCGTCAATTATAGGCCTTGATTTTATCATTAGTATATTTCGACGGAGAATTTTTAAAAAATAATTCATTTATATAAATTATTTGTAATTTTTTTATTACAAAATATATTATTTAGATCTGAAATATTAAAAAATTAATTTTTTATAAATTTATTATAGTCATTTAATTTATTTATTTTTTTTAAAAAAAAAAAAATTTATTTCCAATCACATTTATGTCCCTTCATTTCTTATTATCTTTAGCTTAATTTCCCTTGCGGTGTTATATCATATGCTATGCTGAGGATCAATTGAAATGTCTTATCCACAACCTCACTTAAAGCTTCATTAACTTCACATATTTTTTTTATTCATCTTAGTTCAAAGTCAATCAAATTTATTTGTTTATTGATATGTTGAGATTATTTTTTCTGCAATATAAATTTATTAAAGAAGTAAAATTTAAATATAATTTAATATTTATTATAAAATAGTAAAATAAGGTTTATATTCTACCTATATATTATTATTTGCATAATTTTAATAAGTGTAAGATTTTTAACATATTTTCCCATTACGAAGACATCGAACACGATACCATATTTGATTCTAATAAATTAGTTTTATTTTTCAAACTATATCAATTAAGATTTTCTTGATCAATATGAGTGGTGTTTCTCAATTCACATTAAATATGTTTTTTTTAAAGTCAATTAAGATTATTTTTAATTAATGCTAGCCAAAGTTGATTTCGGTCAACATGAAAGTTATTGTTTTTATTAATGAGTTAGGATTATTTCTTAGCTCATTTACTTACAACTTTATCAACTAATATTGGTAAGATTTTTTTTTTCTTTTGTATATGCCAACCAAGATTTTGCATGACAACGTTAGTGAAACTATGCTTTGATTTACGTAATCAAGGTTTTTCAATCATAGTTATTTTTTAATTTGATATTGTTGAGATTATTTTTTTAGTGATGTAGATCATGCTTAATGTAAGAACTTTTTCTTCAGTTATTTTTTTTCAAGGCCAACTAAGTTCTTTTTCCGGATAACATCTATCAAAACTATTTTTTAATCAATGTCTATAGAGATATTTTTTCAATCAACATCAACAATCAACGATGTTAAAAAATAAATAGTTGTGATTGAAAAAAATCTTTATTTACGACAAACATAAACTCTTAACAAATGTCAACCAAAAAATAACCTCAAGTAAAAATAAATAGGCTAAAAAATCATCACCGACTAATATTTTTGAATGATTTTATTATTTTACATTCAAATACTTTTTTTACTTAATGGTGATTTAGAATACTTCATTCAAACAAAATAATTAAATTTAATAAATTTAAGTTGGATTTTCCCGAACAATACTTTAAATTAAAAAAAAATAATATTATAATTTTCTTGAATTTATAAAATTCTCCCTCCAAACGTATAAAATATGAAAATATAGCAATCTTTTTGGGTATATTTCATGAATTTGGTGCATTCCAACAGCAACGCGCAGAGCATCCTTTTAATTTGCTTTCCCTACAAATGGGCCCATGAAAGGAAAAAAATGGGACTTTGGATGAGACTGCAGGAAAATGACTCTTCTCCTACCCAAATTGTGCCCATAATATTTATATATATCTTGAGAAAGACGTCTTGGATCACTCAAGAATTGTTTTTCATAGCAGTTAATCAAGTTAAGGTCAAGCTCTCCCACGCTTGTCTAAGTAAGTAGAGGCAATTGGTGAAACACCGACACACTTAAAGCTAAGCAAATCCATGATCCCATAGCCCAATAATTGTACCCAAAAGTGATAACGACTCAAACAAATGATCCTACAAAACTTATAAACAACTTTTTCTTTTTTCAGGCAAAATTAAACACATTTAAGAGGTTTACAATAATTTATGTACCTTGTTAAATCAAGTAAAAAAGAAACAATATTATTATAAAAAAATAGAAAAATAAAAGAAGTGAAGGTTAAATTGTGTTTATTTATTTTTCTGGTTGTTGTAGATTTCGTCTCATGCTTCATAGTAACATGATAAGTTTAGTTTTTGGTAAGGTGAACCAATAAAAAACAATTGAAGAACTCTTCTTCTTTTAGTTGGACCAAACTAAATAACATGCAATACGAGAGATAAAAGGAAGAATGATTACTCAGTATTTTATATCAATTCAATAGACTATGTTTAATTCTTGACCAATAGTGAAGTTTCACTAAGCAGACTACCACTGTGAAGTATAAACAAGTATTCTTTCAACAAGTCATTTCTGACTTAACCCAAATATTCTTTCATAAGCCACTTCTGGCTTAACTAAGTATTTTTTTCACAAGTCACTCTTAATTTAATAAAGTATTCTTTCCACAAGCCACTCTTAACTAAACCAAGTATTCTTTTACAAGGAACTCCCAACTTAAGACAAATTCAATGTCTTTATAAGAGTATAGAGAGAAGGAGAGATTGAGAGAAGAAAGATAGAGAATGAGTAATCTTTATTATATGATTCAGTACCTGATGTACAGGGAAGGCTGGGTATTAATAGTACCCAGTGCAGTAGTAATACAAAGTAAATGTAAACAGTTAAGACTGTTATATACAGTTGATACTGTTATACCTAATAACAGTTACTACTGTTATACCTAATATCCCCCCTTAAATTGATGGTTTAGGATACACCATTAATTTATGCGAGAAGGCTGAAAACGGGCCAACACTTAAAGGTTTCGTAAAGACATCAACGATCTGTAATGTAGCAGGGACATGTAGAAGTTGTAACTGCTTTTGTTGGATAGCATCACGAACAAAATGAAGGTCAAGTTCAAAGTGCTTGGACTTGGAGTGCATAATGGGATTGGATGCAAGGAGAACAGCGCCCAGATTATCAGATCGAATGGTGGGAAGAGTAGGAGGAAGACGAAGTTCAGTGAGCAGATTCTGTATCCACTTGAGTTCAGCAAGCGTGGCAGATATTCAGCTTCAGTGGAGCTGCGAGAAACAACCTTTCTTTTCTTTGAAAGCCAAGCAACAGGATTCGATCCAAGATAAACAACAAGGCCTGAGGTGGATTTCCTGTCATCAGGGTCAGAACCCCAATCAGCATCAGCAAAGGCATTTAGTGTGAGTTGGGATGGGCGCCGAAGATGAAGCCCATGAGTGGTACTGCCTGCAAGGTAGCGGAGAATACGTTTAACAGCATTCCAGTGGTGATGTTGAGGGTTGTTCATGAACTGGCACGCTCTGTTGACGCTATAGGCGAGTTCTGGACGAGTGATGAGTATATATTGAAGCGAGCCTACCACTGAGCGATAGAGGGAAGGATCGTCTACAGCAGTGGTAGCGTCTTTTGTGAGACGAGTTGTGGAGAGCATGGGTGTTGGTTGAGGCTTGGAGGAGAGCATGTTGGTTTTATGGAGGAGATCTTGAATATATTTGGTTTGAGAGAGATGTAAGCCTCCATCCAATGTCCAAGTGGCTTCAACACCGAGAAAATAGTGGAGAGTGCCAAGATCTTTTAGAGCAAAATGTTGACTGAGGGAGTAAATCAGACGCTGAATGGCAGTGTTAAAATTCCCTGTAATTAGAATATCATCAACATAAATTAGGACAAAAAGAGTAACGTTATTGTGGAAGTGAAGAAAGAGGGAGGTGTCACTTTTAGTGGGATGAAAACCAAGAGAGATTAAAGTGGTACTTAGCTTGTGAAACCAGGATCTAGGTGCTTGTTTCAACCCATAGAGAGCTTTGTTAAGTTTGCAAACAGTGTTGGAGTCACCAGTTTCAAAGCCAGGAGGTTGAACCATGTATACAGATTCCTCAAGATCACCATACAAAAAGGCGTTATTAATATCAATTTGATTGACATACCAGTTTAATTGAAGAGCTAGAGTAAGGATAATACGTATGGTGACAGGTTTTATCACAGGACTGAATGTTTCAAAATAGTCAAAACCTTGTTGCTGATGAAAACCTTTGGCGACGAGGCGAGCTTTATTTTGCTGAAAAGAGCCATCAGCATTGTATTTTATTTTGAAAATCCATTTGCAACCAATGGGTTGAACCCCAGGAGGAAGAGTGGTGAGAATCCAGGTGTTGTTCGTGGTTAGAGCAACAAGCTCTTCCTGCATGGCAGAAAGCCATTGGGGAAGATGTAAGGCTTCTTTGGTGGATTTGGGAAGAGGCAAAACAGGTGCAGCAGTAAAAGCACTTGGACCAAGTAGAGCAGTTTTCGCGCGTGTAAGCATGGGGTGAGTGTTTTGAGGAGCAGGATTGAGGGGAGTGAAAGTAGTGGAAGACAAGTCAGAGTGAGATGACATAGAAGCAGTGGAATCAGGATGTTCATGGGAAGAATCTGAGGTGGTTGGTTGTGAGTCAGGAGGTGCTGGTTGAGATACAGAAACAGGCGGTTGCTGAAAAACAGTTAAAGAGGGGGAAGAATCGGAGTGGGGGCTATTAGTGGGTGAAGAAACAGAAGAGAAAGGGTTAGATGAAACAACATAGGGAAAAATAGATTCATTAAAAGTAACATGACGAGTAATATACATACGCCCAGTTGGAGAGAGGCACATGTAACCTTTGTGATTGGAGGCATAGCCAAGAAACACACACAAAGATGAACGAAAACTCATTTTATGTTTATTATATGGGCGAAGAAGAGGATAACACGCACATCCAAAGGTTTTGTAAAAAGAATAATCAGGGTGTGAGTTAAACAACAGATAATATGGACTTTGATTGTTTAAAACAGATGTGGGTAAAACATTAATAATGGAAACAACAGTAGTGAAAGCATAGCCCCAAAAATGCATGGGTAATTTTGAACAAGCAAGTAAAGTCAATCCTATATCAACAATATGCCTATGCTTACGTTCAACAGAACCATTTTGTTCATGAGTGTGAGGGCAGGTTAGACGATGAGATATGCCATTAGATAACAAGAAAGATTTAAAACAGAGAAATTCTTTTGCATTGTCAGTTTGAATGCTTAATAGAGGAAAACCAGTTTGTTTTTCAACATATAATTTGAAAGATTTGAAAACAGTAAGGGCTTGAGATTTAGCATGAATTAAGTAGAACCAAACATATATAGTATAGGCATCCACAAAAGAGATGTAGTAAGTAGCACCATTAGTTGCAAGGGTAGCAGACGACCCCCAAATGTCAATGAAAACAAGCTGTAAGGGTTTAGAGTATATAGTTTGAGAAGCATTAAAAGGAAGCTGATGGGACTTGCCAACAACACAGGACTCACAGAATGCACGTTTAGCAGTAAAAGGTATATTACAAATCTTCATAATTTGGTGAATCACTCTTGGTTGGGCATGACCAAACCGGGAGTGCCACAAATGATAAGCAGAAGAGCAAGTAGTAATAGCAATATTGTGAGCAGAATAGAGTGCAGTTTGAACAAGATTTGGAAACATATAAAGACCATCTTTAAGCTTGCCTTGGAGCAGGATTTCGTTGGTTCCCTGACGTTTAACAAGGCAAACATCAGCATGAAACTCAAAGTAAACGTGATTATCACTTGCAAACCTAGAAACACTTAACAAATTTTTAGAAATAGTAGGCACATGCAGAAGATGTTGTAAGGAGAAGGTATTATGGGTATTAAGATCTGTAAAACTGGCAGATCCAATAGAAGTAATAGGAAGCTGGAAACCATTACCTACAACCACCTTTTCCGAACCTGTGTAAGAAGTGGTTGTGGAGAGATTGTTGTTGTTGGCAGTGAGATGGTGGGAGGCACCACTATCAGGATACCAAAGCGGGTCATGGATAGTATTGGGAGTTCCGAGGATCGAAGGTTCATCATCACCAAGAGATCTAGAAAAATGGGCAGTATTAGCAGTAACTTGAGATTGGGTAGAAGAATCAAATCTATGCCAGCAGTGAAGAGTAGTGTGGCCATATTTTCCACAAATTTGGCATTGCACCCGGGTTGAAGAAGAATTAGATGGTGTTTTGGGGAAGTTCTTGGATGGTGTAAAACGAGGTTTTGAATAAAACCGTTGTTTAGCAGGAGCAGCGGGGCGGAAGGAGGAGGGATAATTTGTAGAACTGGAGTTGTAATGAGAGAAAGAATGTGGGACAGAAGCAATATTGGCCTGCAAAATGTGATCAACCGATTGTTTATTCCTTTCAATACGATTTTCTTGGGCAAGAAGCAGCGCTTCAATGTCTGCTACTGTGTATGGGTCAAGGCGAGATGTGACAGAGGTGATAAAAGGGTCGTATTCGTCAGATAGCCCATCAAGAACAACTTCAATGTGATCTTCTGGAGAAATTGGACAACCCACAGCAGCCAATTGGTCCACGGTTTTCTTGATATCAAGAAGGTAGGCAGAGATAGAGCGATCCTTCTTGGGTGTACGCAGTTTCTGTTTGTGCTTCTTTATTTGAGCACGAGTTTGAGATGCATAATGGGTATGGAGTTTTTCCCATACTTGGTTTGAAGTTTGCAGTCCAACCATCTGAGTTAGGATACCTGCAGTCATGGATGCCAATAACCAGGCCAAGATTGCCTGATCTTGACGATCATACTGGATGTATTTTGTATTAACAATTGGGGAAGAGTCTTCTTCGGCAGAGATGAAGCGCGAAGGAGTGCAAGAACCATCCAGAAAATAAAGAAGGTCAAGGCTGCGAAGGGTAGCATTAACCTGCTGCCGCCAGACAAGGAAATTGTCTGGATCCAGTTTCAGAGGGATTGGGGTATGAAAGATATGAGGGAGAAGAACCTCGGGCTTGGAGGAAAAATTTTCAGAATTGGGTTCAGTGGTAGATGATGAGGCCATTTTTGGCTCTGGATACCATATAAGAGTATAGAGAGAAGGAGAGATTGAGAGAAGAAAGATAGAGAATGAGTAATCTTTATTATATGATTCAGTACCTGATGTACAGGGAAGGCTGGGTATTAATAGTACCCAGTGCAGTAGTAATACAAAGTAAATGTAAACAGTTAAGACTGTTATATACAGGTGATACTGTTATACCTAATAACAGTTACTATTGTTATACCTAATAGTCTTTGTGATCAACAAATTACGTTTTTACCTCACTAAAGAGGGCAACATCTTTTTTCATATACAATGCTTTTGGTTCTCTCTACTTATCTTCATTGGTACCATAGCCTTTTATACAAAACAATGATAAAAGTGTGCGGTGTACAGGACAACCAGTTGAGCCAGATTTGAAAGTATCTTGGGTCAGGTCATAACTGCTAAGTCGTGTTTGTTTTTTCAAACAAAAGTACTATGTTTTCCGCTAATGTAATATAGGGTCAACCTAGGTCGAATCCCAATGAAAACATGTTAATTCAATCCATTGTTTAATATATTTTCCTTCACAAATTAAGAAGGGAAATTTGATTTGGATTGCAGAATGTAAATGAGAATTAAAATGCAAGATAAAGTATACAGTAGACGGTTTAACAAGAAAATCACCCGATAGACTATCTAATGGCACTAGAAATGTAAATGAATTGAAAGTAAATGATAAAATGTAAAGTACTAAGAAGAAATTTCTGATTATAAACTACAAATATAAATTAATTGAATAGAAACTGAAATTGTACTAAAGAAAATTGCAACAAAATGTACAATATATGCTAACATGTATAGAACACTAAAGATATGTAAAGTCTATTAAAGAAGGTTACTTTGATGATTTCTAAATCAAGCTTTGAAGACTTGAAGAATCTGCTACTTTGTGTGTGTAATTAGGAAAATTTTGAATTGTTATTTTGGACTTAGTTATGATCCAAGTTCGTATGATTTGAAATCTCTTTTGAAATTTTTGTTTTTAAAATTTGTGTTAATTTTAGTTAGCTGTTTCGTGTTTTAAATCAGTTGAAAAAGCTTTTGTTTAAAGTTTGGTGACTACAACAATTTTTTCAACAAGTTGATTTATCGCGACAACCGATTGAATTACACTTCATGTTTTTAAAAGGATTTAAAAATGATGTCTTTTCTGTAAAGCAAAAACAATACGTTATTTCGATAAATGAACTGACTTTTTATGTTTATTTTTTAATAGAAAAATAAATAAATCAGTTTGTTTGAAAAATCAAGTATTTTTTGTTGAACCAAGTGGTGTTCAAGCTTTGAAGAATCCAAACCCTTTGAAGGATGTTGAAGTCTTTGCTGTGCTTGCTGTTGCTGTGTTGTTTTAGTTAGGATCTGGGGTAGATTGTGTATGTAATCCACCTCTTTGATTGAATCCAAAGCATAGGTATTCTCAATCTTTTTGAAAGAAAAATGTTTTTCAAACTAAGTTAAAACAACCGATTGTTTTGTCGAAACAACCGATTGTTTATACTTAGATGTTTTTAGAAAAGATTGAAAACTGTTTTTCAAATGGTTGAGCTGTTAAAACCAAAACAACCGATTGATTCGAGGAAACAACCGATTCTTTGTTTTGGGACCATAACAGAAAAACTATTTTATCTTTGACTGAGCCTTAAATGATTTAACTGCTTACGCTCCAGGCATTAAATGCTTTGACCAATCTTTAAATGCAATTTAAGAGTTTGTTAAGATTTGATAACAAACAACATCTTTGAATATATTCAGAAAAACATATTTGAGTAACAAGATTTTTTGAATACAGATTTTGAGTTTTTTCAAAGAGCTGAGATTGCTTAGAGTTTGTGATTGATCAAAAGTGTGTGGAATAGGATTCTGCTTGTATTGATTTCAGATTATCTTTTGTAACAAGTGTAATCCTTGTACTCTGTGAAACAAGTTTTGTTTGTGTGTTTGCTGAGATTGGCTGTGTGTTCTTGAGGGGATCAAGATCAACAATCTTAGTGTTGGTGTGTTGGCCAAGAAGAGTGTGTGTCTTGAGGTGTTCAAGATCACTTTCCTCGTTGTGGTGTAAGTGATCAAGGTGTGGTTTTTTAGTGGATTTCCTCAGGGTTTCTGAGAAGACTGGATGTAGCTCTGGGTTTAGAGTGAACCAGTATAAACATCTGTGTGCAATCTCTCTATCCTTAATCTCTTTAAATTCAGTTTTGTTTGTTGTTTGCTGGTATAAACAACCGATTGTTTTTTCTGGTACTGCAGCTTTTGCTTGCTTTTTTGACAAACTGAATTCTTTATCAATTGTTTTCTTGAGAGAATTTCATTCTTGACTTAAAAGTTTGCGAAAACCCTCTTTAAACAATTTGTACCGACCAGGTCATCGGGTGTGATGACATGGACAAGAGAAAGGTAGGTGGTCAAGAAGTCAACGTAGTCGCCGTATGTAGAAGCGGCGTTCTGCAGTATACATAATCGGTTATCGCCGAGATGTGTCACCGTCAAGATGGGTCATCGCCCATCGCTTAAGTAAGATGTCGCCAAGTAAGACGTCGGCTAAAGTGAGACATCGCCCAAGAGAAGGACATCGCCTAAGAAAGACGTCGCCCAAGCGAGACGTCGCCCAAGTAAGACATCGCCCGAGGAGTCAGCCCGCGTGACAGAAGTATTTCGCAGAGAAGAGGGCCCACACGATGGAATAACCCTAAGTTGGGTGGCGGCGCTGTGGGACCCTCCGCACAGAATAAACGATCAAGTCAAAGGGGCACGTGACAATGCCCACGTGCTCATTAAAGATCTCCAAGGAAGGCTGCATGCATGACGCGTGATTAATTAGGGCACCCAAATAGTATGATGGCGCGAGAAATACAGCGCTTAAGTTAAAGCCCAAGTGGTCGCAAGGTTATACATTGCACTCCAGATAAGGGAAGTCCATGGGCCGGATACGCTAAGATCCTAAAGATAGCGGCGCAAGGACCTTCTCCAAGGAACCCTAGATAATAGCAAGCAACGCAGAGGTAAACCCTAGTTTTCACCTATATAAAGGGCACGAAGAGCCCTAGTAAGGTACGTTTTCACAGTTACATGAGTTTTAGCCTAGTTCTCATAAAGTTACTCAGAACAGTAGTCCCTAGTTGTTCTTGACGGCGCACCCAGCTGTGAGCACAAGGCAATTAGGGCCACACAGTTTAGCCACACAGTTCCAGTTATTGAGATTATTATACAGTTTCTAGTCACTTTGGTGTTTCTCACTAGCTGACTTGAGCGTCGGAGTGCAAACGGCCGCGAGGGCGCCCATTTGTTCTTCTTTTTCAGGTACTCATATACAAGATAGAACAAAGGTGCTCTAGCTCGTGATTAGAAGCCACTCGTAAAGACGACCCAGGTCAATCGGCAGGAACATTTGGCGCCCACCGTGGGGCTCGATATAAAACATCAGTCCCACCACACAAGTTTTTCTGTTCCAGTTACAGTTTCCAACCTAGTTCCAGCCCTCAAATCGCAGATAGTCAAGGGGGGCTTCCAGAAACCACGAACATGAGACCCGCACGCACTAGGAGCGAAGAGATGACCATACAACAAATTGTGGAGAAGCCCTCCAATCAGTGAATGAAGAAGCCAAGACTGACCAGTTAAGGCCATTCCTTGAGCGTGGAATGTGGCAAACCTTAGTTGTATTTCAGCTAAGATATTCGTGCTTAATGCTTTCTCTTTGAACGATGTGTGATAAATCTCTTCTTGGAAGATGATGCGTTTAACTTTGTTGATTTATCTGAATTGGCACATGATAAGTTGACCTAGCTCGGTATAAGTACGAGCATAGGCACTCTGTGGAATAATTCTGTTTGCTGATTTGTTTAAGCACAGCACAGGTAAAGTCAACCTAGCTTGGTGTCAGTGCAACCACTCGAGTATAGCCGCCCCGTGAGTAAATGGTTACCTAGTGCCAAGTAAGACAGGGGCATGAGCGCCATGCAGGAGAGCCGTCAGCTCGACCCAAGGGTTCGGGGGAGGTCATCGGTGATTGGGCACAAGAGGTGAGTCGTGAGCTCAACTCAGATGTTGGTCAGTCGAAAAAAGGTAACAAAGATAAAAAAGATATTTTATCTGTTGCGATATTATTCCAAAGATAAAAGATAATCTAGAGATAAAAGATAAATAAATATTTTATCTGTTGTGATATTATTCTAGAGATAAAAGATAAAGAAATATATTATTCTAGAGATAAAAGATAAAGAAATATATTATTCTAGAGATAAAAGATAAAGAAATATATTATTCTAGAGATAAAAGATAAAGAAATATATTATTCTAGAGATAAAAGATAAAGAAATATTTTATTTTAGAGATAAAAGATAAAGAAATATATTATTCTAGAGATAAAAGATAAAGAAATATATTATTCTAGAGATAAAAGATAAGGAAATATTTTATCTGTTGAGATATTACTTTGGAGATAAAAGATAAATAAATATTTTATTTGTTGAATATTATTTTGGAGATAAGAGATAAAAGGATATTTTATCTGTTGTGATATTATGCTGGAGATAAGAGATAAAAAGATATTTTATTTGTTGACTATTATTTTGGAGATAAGAGATAAAAGGATATTTTACCTGTTCTGATATTATGCTGGAGATAAGAGATAAAAAGATATTTTATCTGTTGTGATATTATGCTGAAGATAAAAGATAAAAAGATATTTTATCTGTTGTGATATTATTATGAAGATATTGTGATATTATTCTGGAGATAAAAGATAAATAAATATTTTATCTGTTGTAATGTTATTCCCAAAGATAAATGATTATTATTTTTATCATGTTATTCTGAAGATGACGTCAACGATTAATTATCATTTAAATTTGTTGTGATATTGTTATCATGATCATGATCTCTCACAGTAGAGAAGTTATTCTTGTTGCTGGTCATAGAGCATAGTAGTGAAAAAGTACATGTCTAGGAAAGTTCTGGCGAGGAAAGACTTGGTATTTAAGCATGTCCGTTGGTGACCCACCTCTCTTTCCTGGGAACTTACCTGGTGTACTAGTTCACGATCTACAACATGCAAAAAAGATCAACTTTGACAAATTTTGCAGAACTCGTGTGTCGAGAATGGCAAATTATTATGTCCTACCGTAGCTCGACGGTAAAGGGCAGTACAACATCAAACTTTTACACCACGCAGGGTCATAGAAGTGTTGGACGACGAAGCCTGTCGATGAAAAGTCAAGCCATCAGGACAACTCCTCTAACAGAACTTGTGTGTCGAGAATGACAAATTATTATGTCCTACCGTAGCTCGACGGTAAAGGGCAGTACAACATCAAACTTTTACACCACGCAGGGTCATAGAAGTGTTGGACGACGAAGCCTGTCGGTGAAAAGTCAAGCCATCAGGACAACTCCTCTAACAGGTACATTGCGACTCACGTGCACTGACCCTTGGCTTAGAGACAATCTGGACATGGGCACCCTTGATCGCAGCTCGCCATCGTTGTCGTTCGAGCCTTTGAACAGGTCCGTAGCGACTCTCAAGTCGCCGCTCGCCACCGTTTTGGTTCGCCCCTTTGTCTTTGCAGGTGAAAGGTTTCTTGATCAAGGAAATACGATTCTCAGACGAAGATAGAAGGGCTAAAGTCTACCATTGGAGTTAACCAACGAGAAGAGGCCTCAGCCAGTCGAGGAGTGTCTTGAGAAGAAGATCAACGACAAGACGTTTAAGCTGGGGAAAACTTTAGACGGTGAGACACAAGACCAGATCGCCAAGGTAATAATTAGAAGTAGTTTTAGTTAAAGCAGTTTTTCAAGGGGCACTCTTTAAGAAGTAGTTTCAGTTAAAACAGTTTTATCAAAGTTTCCAAGTTATTTAAGTTCGCATGCTTACCGTTTTAAGTTTTCAGAAAAAAGACCTTATCGCTTTTATGAGATTTAAGGCAACAGTTTAAAGATTATGGCATGCATTCAGTACAAGGTTTTAAAGCATAATGTTTTAAACTCCTCATCACCATATGGCGATCGGAGGCACAAGTGTGAAGTTTTTTAGTCCTCCTCGCCGTAAGCAAGTGTAGGCGAGAAGAGTTTAAAAAGACCTTCCTCGCCGTGAGCGGGTGTAGGCGAGAAGAGATTAAGATACATTTGCCTTAGTTTTTCCCTTCCATGTAAAATCAAAGATCAAAGAAGAGAACCAAGATGGCGTCGCCAGAACAAGGCACTGCCAAGACAAGGCGTCGCCGAGATAGCGATACCAAGAACAGGTATCACTAGAACAAAGTATCGCCAGAAGTAGGCGTTGCAGCCAGATAATCAATTAGATAACATGTATGTTCATCATAAGTTAATATCCAATTTATCAAAGTTTCCCAGTTATTGAGTTTGCATGTTTGTCATTTTAAGTTTTCGAAGAAAAGACTTTGTCGTCCTTGTGTAATTTAGGGCAGATTCAGATCGCATGCATTTAGTCCAAAGTTTTAAGATCTCATCGCCACTTGGCGATCGGAGGCAAAAGTATAAAGTTTTAAGCCCTCATCGCCAGTTGGCGATCGGAGGTGGAAGTTAAGTTTTAAGTGTTGAAGATGGTTGCTGCCCCTTCAAGATTGTGTTTGATGAAGACTTATATGTAGTGTTTGATGAAGACTTATATGTACATTTCATTTGTATTTTGCTTTGCTTTAAGTGTGTCTTAGGTAGTGCTTAGAGGTTGTCTAAGAGTGGGCTTTTTGCTGAGTAACTCACCTCATAACCACTGACCATGTGATAAGAACAAGCATAAGTTTTCTTAAACTGTTTTTCACATGTTTTACACAAAAACACGTTTACTGCATAAAAATAAATCTGTTCTTTTCTAAATAAACAGATTCATTTTTTTCACTGATGCCTTGGCTAAGTCTTGTAAAAAATTAGATTTTGTGCATCAGGTATTTTGACTAAGTCTTCTTCTTTTCAAAACGACTGAGTTTTAAATAGTTAAACTTTCTCTGTTTTTGTTTTGAAAAATAAATCTGTTCATCTGTAAATGAATAGATTCTTTTTGTCTCTGGTGCCACTTCAAGCTTAAACGTTTTTCAGTTTTATCTCAGCACCAGAATGGTTGACTAAGTCTCCTCACTTAACAAATTCTCTAACTGCTTTTGAAAATAAATCTGTTCATTTTATTTTCAATCTGTTCATTTTATAACAGCTTTAACTGTTTTTCAAAAAATCTGTTATAAGTTGGTTTTCTATAAAATGCAAACTTGTTTCTGAGTTTAATACCAGTTCATACATTTGCAAAAACAAGTTTTGACAGCAGAGAATTAAGTGTTTACAAAGGATTAGCATTTGTTCTTCAAAGATTTCAAAAATCACAAAGTGCTTGTTCTTGGTTTGGTTCCAAAAGCTTGGTGTGAGGTGCTGCTACAGTTCTAGCAATCTTGCCTACTGGTTTAAGGCAGATCTTTGTATCCTCAATCAGGTGTAGTCGTTTCACTTCTCATTTCTTGTAATAGTTTGGTTGAACACTCTTCTTGATAGGTTTTCTTGAAGAGTGGGTGTGTGTGTGCTGAAATAGGTTTTTTTTTTAGCAAGAGTACCTAAGTTCTTGTAGGTTTCAAGAACAGTGGGAATTGTACTTGGTTGTACTGTGTTTTAGTGATTTCCACCTGTTGTTGGTGAAGACTGGATGTAGCTCAGTTGAGTGAACCAGTATAACTGCTTGTGTTCATTCTCTCTCACTCTCTGCAATTTCGTTTCTGCATAATTGATAAAACAACAAAGAAATAAATCTGTTCAATTGAAAATAAATCTGTTCTTTCTGGGCACTGTGCATACTGTTCTTAATTTCTGAAAAAGTTGTTTGAATCTGATAAGAACATATATAATCTGCTAAAAGCCATTGGAACAGATTGACTGTGATAGGTTGCTCAAGAAATTGTCAAAGCTATTAATTGAACCTTAAACAATTGCTTAAAGTTGAAGCTTGCTGTTCTGTGATTCATTGTTCTTAATTTCTGGAAAATTGCTTGACATCAAGAAGAACACTCATAGTTTGTTAAAAGCCACTGGAACAGGTTGTTTGTAAAGGTCACTCAATTAATTAGCATGCTATCAATTGAACCTTAATCACTTGCTTGAAATTGAAGTTTGCTGTTTAGTGTTTCACTTTTTTTAATCTGATATCTGTGTGTGTGCATCTGGAAATTCTATCTGCATAATCTTGTGATTAACCTTGCTGAATTAAAAGCTTTTCAAATAAAAACAGTGCTGAAATAAATCTGTTCATTTTCACATAAATCGATTTATTTTCTGTAAAACTGTGTTAAACACTGTTTCTGCGAGAAAGTTTTAAAAGGTCAATTCACCCCCCCTCTTGAACTTTGGCACTATTAAACCCAACATTAAGTCCTCATCGCTGCTTGGCGATTGGAGGCACAAGTTAAGTTTTAAGTCCTCATCGCCGCTTGGCGATCGGAGGCAAAGGTTAAGTTTTTTAAGTCCTCATCGCCACCTGGCGATCGCAGGCACGAGCATAAAGTTTTTAAGTCCTCATCGCCACCTGGCGATCGCAGGCATGAGCATAAAGTTTTTAAGTCCTCATCGCCATCTGGCGATTGGAGGCACAAGCACAAAGTTTTAAACCCTCATCGCCACCTGGCAATCGGAGGTGAAAGTTAAGTTTTAAGTCCTACTCGCCTAGAACGAGTATAGGCGAGAACAGAATAAAAAGTCCTACTCGCCTGGAGCGAGTATAAGCGAGAACAGATTAAAGGTCCTACTCGCCAAGGACGAGTTTAGGCGAGAACAGATCAAGAAGTCCTACTCGCCAAGAACGAGTTTAGGCGAGAACAGATTAAGAAGTCCTACTCGCCAAGAACGAGTATAGGCGAAAGTTCAGAGCCAAGAACGAGTATAGGCGAGAGTTCAGAGCAAGATGACAGGTATGTACCAGATAACAGTTAAAATCCGGGCGCCTAGTCCTTGAGCAGGGGTTAAGGGATTCCTTCGGGACACCCCCTCCTCAAGTATGAATAACTAGCCCCGGTACCAGATACCAGTTAAAATTCGGACGCCTAGTCCTTGTGCAGGGGTTAAGGGATTCCTTCGGGACGCCCCCTCCTCAAGTATGAATAGCTAGCCCCGGTACCAGTTAAAATCCGGACGCCTAGTCCTTGAGCAGGGGTTAAGGGATTCCTTCGGGACGCCCCCTCCTCAAATATGAATAGCTAGCCCCGGTACCAGTTAAAATCCGGACGCCTAGTCCTTGAGCAGGGGTTAAGGGATTCCTTCGGGACGCCCCCTCCTCAAGTATGAATAGCTAGCCCCGGTACCAGATGAGATTAAAAGTCCTCAGTGCATCCAGGGAAAAGGTAGCCCCTGGGCAAGTTGAGGCACCAGAGAAAATCCTCCTCGCCCTCGAGCGAAGCTGAGGTCAGTTATCAGTTAAATCCTCCTCGCCCTCGAGCGAAGCTGAGTTCAGATATCAGATAAATCCTCCTCGCCCTCGAGCGAAGCTGAGGTCAGTTAAATAGTTATGAGATAAATTCTCCTCGCCTAGAGCGGGTGCAGGCCATAACAGATACAAGACCTATTTGCTAGGCAAGAACAGAATACCAGACCTCTTTGCGTAAGCAAATTAAGGCAAGTTCGAAAGTCCTCAGTGCAGAGCCAGATCAGCGAAGTTTTGGGCGATAACGTAGAAATACGCTTGTGTTTTGGCAGATCGGGCGAATGAGATTTCAGATACTAAGATCGACTTATGCCCTTATTGCCAAGTAAGTAGTTTCGTGTCAAATGTTATTGTTATAGACTAACCGTTTGTTCAAGATAAGTTGATTTCCAGGAAATTAAGCATCAGTTTATGCTAAGTTAATTGCGTTGAGTAAAAACCAACCAAGTTATCAGGTGATCGCACAACAGATAAGTTATCAGGGTGGAAGAAGTCACAGGGTGGCTGAGGTAGGTTCGTAAAAGACACCTCACTACTTAGATCAAGTTGTTTCAGATTAAAGGCTCAGGGAAGGCAGAGGGAGGTCCGTTAAAGGCAGCTCTCCTCCCAGAATGAGCAGAATTGATAGCTCAAGGTATGGGGCCACTCCCCAGAGGACGCCTTAGCAGATAAAAAGGAAAATAGCATCCAAAGAAGCCCACGACTTTGTGATTGAAGCTCGAAAGAAGAAGTGCACGGCGAGAACTAAGTTAGCAGATTTTGAGGCGATAACATAGAAGTGCGCATATCACTTGGCAGATCAGGCGAGCTAGATTTCAGATACTAAGACTGACCCACCCCTACTGCCTAGTAAGTGATTTTGCGTTAAATGTTATTGTTATAAACTAATAGTTTGTCCAGTTAAGTTGATTTTCACAGAGCTAAGCACCAGTTGGCGTTAAGTCGATTTCTTTAAAGCAAGAGTTAGTCAGTTATATCAGATGATTACTCAGCAGATAAAGGCGAAACCATGCGCACATTTATATGTATTGAAGAAGAAAATGGGACAGTGAACTTCTTAGTCTTTTTGCTGAAAACAAGTTATCAGCTCAAGACTGGGGGGCTTGTGTACCGACCAGGTCATCGGGTGTGATGACATGGACAAGAGAAAGGTAGGTGGTCAAGAAGTCAACGTAGTCGCCGTATGTAGAAGCGGCGTTCTGCAGTATACATAATCGGTTATCGTCGAGATGTGTCACCGTCAAGATGGGTCATCGCCCATCGCTTAAGTAAGATGTCGCCAAGTAAGACGTCGGCTAAAGTGAGACATCGCCCAAGAGAAGGACATCGCCTAAGAAAGACGTCGCCTAAGCAAGACGTCGCCCAAGCGAGACGTCGCCCAAGTAAGACATCGCCCGAGGAGTCAGCCCGCGTGACAGAAGTATTTCGCAGAGAAGAGGGCCCACACGATGGAATAACCCTAAGTTGGGTGGCGGCGCTGTGGGACCCTCCGCACAGAATAAACGATCAAGTCAAAGGGGCACGTGACAATGCCCACGTGCTCATTAAAGATCTCCAAGGAAGGCTGCATGCATGACGCGTGATTAATTAGGGCACCCAAATAGTATGATGGCGCGAGAAATACAGCGCTTAAGTTAAAGCCCAAGTGGCCGCAAGGTTATACATTGCACTCCAGATAAGGGAAGTCCATGGGCCGGATACGCTAAGATCCTAAAGATAGCGGCGCAAGGACCTTCTCCAAGGAACCTTAGATAATAGCAAGCAACGCAGAGGTAAACCCTAGTTTTCACCTATATAAAGGGCACGAAGAGCCCTAGTAAGGTACGTTTTCACAGTTACATGAGTTTTAGCCTAGTTCTCATAAAGTTACTCAGAACAGTAGTCCCTAGTTGTTCTTGACGGCGCACCCAGCTGTGAGCACAAGGCAATTAGGGCCACACAGTTTAGCCACACAGTTCCAGTTATTGAGATTATTATACAGTTTCTAGTCACTTTGGTGTTTCTCGCTAGCTGACTTGAGCGTCGGAGTGCAAACGGCCGCGAGGGCGCCCATTTCTTTTTCTTTTTCAGGTACTCATATACAAGATAGAACAATGGTGCTCTAGCTCGTGATTAGAAGCCACTCGTAAAGACGACCCAGGTCAACCGGCAAGAACACAATTCACCCCCCTCTAGTTTAAAGCCATCCATTCTAACATTTTTAACATAATTCTGATATGATTTTCAAAGTTTTTTAAATACTTTTAATAGATTTCATTTATTGAAAAAACAGTTTTAACAACTTTTTAAATTCTATATAAAATTGGTTTATGATCATTTTTAAAGAGAAGAAAAGAGTTTTGATAAAAACATTTTCAAGAGAAGATCAAAGAGCTTTTAATCATTCTTGGAGTCTTAGATTATTACTTGTGTGTGAAGTAGGAATCTAGGTTTTTTTTTCTATTGTTCTACAGCTTTGTAAAACCCATGTTTACTCTAATTCTTTCTTTCAATTCTGTATTGTGTTGTAAAACAGTTTCAGATAGTGTTTCTGGAAACTGTGGTTTTGGTTGAGAGTGTTGTGTGTTCTTGAGGGGTTCAAGATCAACACTATTGGTTGTGGTTTGTAATCTGGTTTTGATTGCTTAGTGAATTCTCAGTGGTGAGCTAAGGACTGAATGTAGCTCTTGGTTAAGAGTGAACCAATATAAATTGTTCTGTGTATTCTGTTGCATTACACAACTAGTTGTTTTGATAAAACAACTGGTTTATATTTTTCCAGAACTATTAATCTTTTAAGTAAACAAGTTGAACAGATAAATCAATTGAATGATTTAATTGATCTTTTCAATCTACTTCCAATATTTACGAAAACAATTCACCTCCCCTCTTGTTTCAGCCACACATTCTTACAAAATCATGAATAAAATAGTAAGTAAATATATCTAAAATGAAAAGTGCAACACGAAAATAAGTTTAGTAGGGAAAACAACTAAGTACAACTATTAGACAGTCTAAACAACCATCGTCTGCTAAACTGTTTGATAGTTATACAACGAGAAAATAGAATACACAGACTAAGTAAAACTATTAAACTCTTTAGTTAACAATTAAAGTTCTACTTAGAGAGAACAAAAAATAACATGAACAATAATGTAATAAGAAATTGCAAAATAATGTAAATGACTGAAAATTAAATTGCATGAGAAATGTAAATGATCAAAAAGAAAATTGCATGGAATGTAAAAGGTTGAAAATGTAAAGGGTAGAAGGATAAATTGAAAGAATTGTAAATTCTAGAAATTTAAAACTATGAACGTAAAATAGGGAATGATGATATGTAAACTAAGAATGATTTATAGTGTATTAAAAGTGTGAAGGAAATGTAAACTTCAAATGTAAATAACAAAAATGTAAACAAACTTAATTGAATAGAAATGCAGTAAAGAAAAACGAAACCCATTTCAACAATGAAAAAAAGGATCAAAACTAGGGTTCAATGTTCTTCTACTTCAAATGCAAGGGACCCAAATTTGAATTCTTTGATAGTGAAGAAACATATATACCCAATTGATTCGAATGTCTTTAAAATCCCATTTTCAATCAAAAGTAGAATTTTGTAAAGATTTTGAAGATAAAAACGTTAGAACAGAGCATCGTCGAGCATGGAGTTCAAATCGTTGAAACCCATTTCCATAATTGAATTCATTTCGAAAGAAGAACTAAGAAAATGCAAGAATGAAAGAAAAGAAGAAACAAGAATGCAAAAGAAATTGAATTGATTACTTGGAGCTCAAAACATCATACAAAAAAAACTAAAAGTTGTAAACTAAAACTGCAACACCTACTAACTAAATATCTCCGTGTCTATGTCTTACTTCTTCTTTACTTATAGAATTTCTAATATCGATAATGAATGGGATTTTCAATTGGGCCCAAACATGGGTCTAAACAAACATGAACTTCTTTTTTCATATACAGTGTTAACCGTCTAGTGCAGCTTGACTAGGAAATGTTGATCATCCATTGCCTATTTCTGCCTAATTTTTTCTCTTTGAATGCCAACTGCAGAACATGAAAGCTTTGATGATCCAAATTTGTGTTGAAGGTTGATGATGTGCTGCTTTTGGTTAAAAGCTTAGTCTAGGGTATTTAGAATTCTTGTAAAGATCATTCCTAGTCCTTTGCACAAGCTGGTTCAATCTATTTTAAAAGAGAAAAGTGTTTTTCTAAGCAAAGAGAAAAACAACCGGTTGAAACCACGATATAATCAGTTGTTTGTCACTTAGCTTGATTGAAGGTTTTCAAAACTGTTTTTGACTTGGTTAACTAACTGTCTAACCAATTCAACCGGTTAAAACAACATTTCAATCGGTTGATTGTCACATTTCATAACAGCTTTTCTAAAACCTGTTGGATCTATGATGAAAGCCATCCAACCTCGAAACATTTGGCTAAGAAGATTGGAAGAAGAAAAAGGATTTTAGAAGACTCTCATCTCAGGAAGAATTAATGTTGTTTGTTCTTCAATTTTTATCTAGTTTTATAAATATTATACAGAGTAGTATAGGCTTTATTTTGGGCTTGTATTTAGGCCATTTTCTTGGTCCATGTTTTGGGCCAATTTGCATGGGCCATGTTTTGGGCCAATTAGAGTAGGGTGTAAACAGAAAAAGAAAGAGTCTAGCTAGAGTTACAATTGGGCCTTCTTGGACCCAATGGAACTCTAGCCATATAAGGTGCACACATAAATTATTAGAGTGCAAATAGAAAGCATGGAGTGGCAAGGAAGGCATGAACTCCACATGTCATCTTCTTAATGGAGAGGATTCGCTCCAATTAGAGAAGGACACTTGTCAACCTCTAATTTGAGAGGATTTGCTCCAATTAGAGAGAGACACTTGTCCTTCTATGAGTGGCGAGTTTTTAGGGTTAATGTCTTGGCTACCCATAGCACTATAAATACAAGTTCTAGCCCCCATGTAAATTATATTTGAATTGATAATGAAATCCTGCCGAAGTTGCTAACTCATTTGTCTTCAAATTCTCACTCTCAAGTTTGCACTTTTATTAGTGTTTTGCTTGAATCTTCTTAGAAGTTGGCCACACCTCTTCCAAGCCTCTACTTCCCCTCTTCATTTCATATTCTCCACACTTCCATTCAGACATTGAAGTCATTTTCAAGTCCATTCTTCCGCAAGATACAAAACTACACAAAAAAAAGAAGCCAAAACTATTAGGTTTGATGGCTACAACAAGAGGGGGGGGGGTGAATTGTTTTCAAACTATTTTCACAAATGCTTTGCTTAGAATGAAGCTTTAACAAAAAACACACAGAAGCAGTTCAGAAAACTAATTCAATAGCCAAACAGAAACTGGAATCAGAAATTTAATCGGTTAAAGTTTCAATTTAACCGGTTGTTTATGACAACGAAAAATACAAACAGTTTAATTAGAGATGAGATAGAGAGAATTACACACAGAGATTATAGTGGTTCACTCAATCATAGAGCTACATCCAGTCCTTAGTTAAATCGCTGAGTTTTCACTATGCAATCAATCCCAAATTACACAAACACCACACACAAGGTGACTTTGAATCCCACAAAGCCTACTCACCCTTCTTGCACACAACAACCACCTCAAGCTAGAATCCCACTGACTTTACAGGATTTTACACATTTATACATAAATATTACATGAACAATTACAAGAACTTGAACAGGATTAAAAAACACCTGGTTAAAACACAATACACCAGCACCCTATTGACCTGTTCTTTCAAAGACAACAAAGCACAAGACAATCTTGCTAAAAACTTGGTTGAAAACCTTTTCACAAAAAGTTTTGGTAATCTCGTAAATTAGTCTCAACTTAGAGTATCAAAAGGTTTCTATTTCATCAAATCTCTCTTCTTGATCAACTTCTAAACGTCTGAAACAAAAGCATATTTATAAGACTTAAAATGCTAACGTTGGAGCAAATCAGTTAAAAAACAGATTTTCAAAACACTGTTACAAGCACACACATTTAATCGGTTAAAATCACGAATTAACCGATTGGATGCTCTTGTCAGTTATAAAACAGTTTTAAAACCTCCTTTGCCAGCTAAGTTACAAAAAACCGATTATCTCGACATTTTAATCGGTTGTTTTTCCATTTGCATGGAAAAACACTTTAATCTTTTAAAACTGATTGAAATGAGCTTTGTCTTAGATTTAAAAACTGATCTCACAAAGATTCTAAACCCCAACCCCAACCCAAAACCTAAACCTAAAACAACACACAGCTTCAGGCTTCACTTGGATTTGGCACATCAAAGCTTCCCATCTTCAACAAAAACAAGTTAGTTTTGCATAAATCTGTTTTCAGTTGGATTAAAACTGTTTTGGCTCATGATTGACTGCCTAAAACGACTAGTTTTAAGAGCTATAAACACGGGTTCTCTTTGAATTTCAAAAACAAAAAATACCACAACAAGATAGTGAGATTGAAACTGTTTTTGAGAAGAGATTCATTTCAAAGTTTTGCATGATTGTTAAGTAGTTGTGCATTGGTTCAAGGTCTAATCTTAGGAGTTTTGTGATTCCTCTAAATCCAGGTGTAATCTGTTCCTTTCTGATTCTTGTACAAGTTTCTTTTTCTGTAATTGTGAAGTGTGAAAACCTATAAGGTTAGAGGGTGTTTTGACTAAGGTTGTGTGAAGGCAGAGAGGGTGAGTGGTTCTTGTGGTTTCAAGAAGACCTCTTTGTGGCTTTGAGTGTCTGATCTGTAATTGATTACTAGTGGAAACCTAGTGGTTATTTTGGGAACTGGATGTAGCTCAGGATTGAGTGAACCAGTATAAATTGGTTGTGTAATCTCTCTCTCTCTCTCTATCTCTCTCTCTCATAAATTGTTTGTTTTGATTTTGTTTTTGTTGCAGCCATAAACAACCGGTTAAAATGAAGTTTCAATCGATTGAAATTCTGCAATCAGTTTCAATTATATTGTTTGATTGTCTTCCTTGATTAATTCTTTCGTGATTGTTATTAAAACTTCATTCTTATCCAATCTTTTCGAAAATCTTTTGACAAACAATTCACTCCCCTCTTGTTTTAGCCCATTAATTCTAACACCAACTTCCAGTCTTTATTATTTTAATATATTTGTTTTAGCTTTCCAAGGTAAAAATTTGTTCAGAAATTGTCCTTTCAATTGATCAAAGCATGTGACAAAATAAAAGTTGTAAATTGCTATTTAATGATGTTTTTGTAAAAATTCTAATATTTTGAAGAAAATACAAATCTCATCTAAAAATAAAAAATAAGAAAAATAGAAACCTCAATGAAATGCTATTAGTATAGAAAATTAATAAAATATTGAGGGATATCACACCCCCACACTTGGACTTTTTGCACTCTTGAGCAAAATAAGAAGAAAATAAACAAGAATTTTTTTACAGACTCCAAATGTGAACAACAAGAGAAAAATTTCATCAATTAAAGTTTCAAAGAACCAAACCAATCAAGACATGTTTTAAACGTCAAAGTTAAGAAACTTTTTAATCAAATTAAACTATGAGTCAAAATTGGTAGCCTCATAGGGCATATGTATCCTTCATTCTCTCAAGTGTTTTAGGAAGGTGTTTTCACTCAAAGCACATCATGATATAAGAATTACCATAGGCTTGAAAAGCTTCTAACTTCCATTACTCAAAGCACAGGCAACTTAAGATCAAGAGGAGTTTTATATGGCTTGTAATGTGCTCAGGGTAAAGGTGGGATAATCAAAAGGATTCTAGGTTTTAGCACCTAAAAGTATTTGAAGAACAATGAGGAATTGTGCTCAAAGAATAAATAGGAAGCTACCTCTTTTGCTTGTAGACCAACATTCCTCCTTTTCACCTGCACTTTTTCTATTTTTCTCTCTTTATCGGTTCTTTTCAGACCACACTTTCTTCTCTTTGATTCAGATTTCTCAAAAATTTATCTTTTTCAAACTACTTTCTAAATCATCTTTTCATTATATCACAATTCCACATTATGCTCAAGGTAACACCCGTACACTTATATTTTAAACCAATTCCCAAGATGATTCTAAAGCTCCTTAAAACTCCATGTCAGGTTTATCATGTTTTTTTTTTCAGGTTTCAAAGCTTGTAGTATGCTAAAAAAACAATCAAAGAAAAGGTTATAAAAGATCAAATGGGTTTACAAGGGTGAATGGTATACGATAAGGCAATTTGGATAAGCAGCTTAAAATCATGAATGATCTAAATCATTTCAAAACTGTGTGTACAAGAATGATATCAAAGAGAACTAGTTCAAGTTCTAGAATACCTACAATCATGAGTGAATCACACGCATGAAAGGAGTAAGCTCAAATCTCACTAAGGCTCATTATACCAAAATTAATTGATCTAGTGAATATTTTTTCATGAAACACTCATTAACTTTAGCATAAAAACAAGTCAATCAAGTTTAAAACTTTTGACTAAGATTGTTGAATTAAAACTTGTTCACAAACTCAGCAAAAACAACAAACTAGAACAAGAAACTAGTAACCATCTAACTAAAATAAATATCTAAACAAGAAAGACTACATAGTAAAAACAACATATATAAGAAAACAAAGAAAAATACCATTATAAAAGTCTGTAACAAAAAGACCAATTAGACGGTTTCCCACTAAAAATAGTTAGATTTAATGGATTAAACAAGTGGGAGGCTTAACCGGTTGTTTATAGCAACAACAAAAGCATAATTAAAATAAAAAATTATAAGGAGTGTGTGTGAGAGAGATATACTCAGCCAATTTTATACTGGTTCACTCAACTTTGAGCTACATTCAGTTCCCAGAACAACCACTGGGTTCCACTAGTAATCACTCACAAATTACAACTTACACAACCACAAAGAGGTGATCTTGAAACCATAAGAACCACTCGCCCTCTTTGCAAACACACACCTCTAGCCAGAACAACCTCTAACTTTACAAGATTTCCACACACTTACAAGTTTATGAAAGTACAATTACAAGAATCATAAAAGGAACAAATTACACCTGAGTTTATAGGAATTAGAAAGCTCTTATGATCAGACCTTGAACCAGTGCACAACTATTTAACAATCTTGCAAAACATTTGAAAAACTTATTTCAAATCAATCTGAATCTCACTGTGTTTGATATAAAACTTCTGTATTTTGTATTAAAAGAAAGGCTATATTTATAGCACTCAAAACTAGCCGTTCTAGGCAACATTTATTAGCCAAAACAGTTTTGATTCACATCCAAAAATAGATTAATAGGTTTTCAAAAAGTTGTTATGAAAGGTTACAATCAACTGGTTGAAAAGTCGTTTTAACCAGTTGAATTGGTTAGGCAGTTACTTAACCAAGTCAAAAACAGTTTTAAAACCTTCAAACGAGTCAAGTGACAAACAACCGATTATTTCAAGATTTCAATCGATTGTTTTTCTCTTTGCATGGAAAAACACTTTTCTCTTTTAAAACAGATTGAGCAAGCTTGTGCAAGGGACTAGGAAAGATCTTACAAAGATTCTAAACACCCTAGACTAAACGCAAACCAAAAGCAACACAGCTTCAACCTTCATCATGGATTTGAAACATCAAAGCTCCCATGTTCTACAAAAATGACCTCTAGACGGTCATCAACTAGTCTACAAAATTGAATTATCAACCAAAACAAAACTCAAAATAATGGTTTTTTAGAAGGAAAAACCAAGAAAGAAAAACATAAAATGTAAACAATTTTTGTTTTAACAAAAACAACTAAAATAACCTATTATATGATTACCTTCTATCTTATAAGAAACAAAAAAGCACCATCTAGTACAAAGCAATAATATCAAAATTGTAAAAAAAGAACAAATAAGGAAAAAAAGCAAATGAAATCTAAACAAAATATTAAAAAACAGAAAATAAACTGTAATGAAAGTAAAACTCTCTCTCCACACTTGAATCAAACATTGTTGATGCAAACCCATCAGAGAGACTCAAGTCAACAATAAAGAGGTCATAGACCTAGAGACTTGATCAAGAGTTGACTAGGAGTTTAGGCCTAAATGGGCTTGTTAAGGGCTCCAATAAAACATTTGGGCCCAAGTTTAACATAGAAGAAGATCACTCTAGAAGATTTTGGAAGCATGAAGAATACAATACCTCTATCTATAAAATAATATAGAGTAGAATAGGATTTTGGGCTTTGTATTCCGGGTCAAGTAGAATAGGATTTTAGGCTTTAAGCTTTGAAATCTAAGCCCAAGTTGGACGTCCACATGTCACCCATACAAGACTCCACATGGCGTCACCTCATAAGTTCCAAATAAGCGCTCTTCCATCTTCCACTCTTCCACTCTTCACTCTCCAAGTTCCATTGCCACTTATCTTCTTCTCATAGACGCCTTCTTCCTTGACTCTTCAAGTCATTAGTGCCATGTGTCTTCTCCTTATTCAAGAGTTTCTTGAAGTAAGGATTGCCACACATCATCATGCAAGTGGAGAGGATTTAAATAAGCCTTAAAGACAAATCCCACATGTCATTCTATGAGTGGTTGGGATTTAGAAATTTAAAAGTCAATTTTATGAGACTTAAGCACTATATATAAGTGTGCTTACTTTGCAATCTTTAGACTTTGAATGAGTAATGAATTTATGCCAAAATGGTTTCAAAATTCCTCTCTTAGTCTCTTTTCTAATTTACTCTAATTTTCTTATCTAAGAAAGCTTAAAGCATTGCTATAAGGCTGGCCTAACCTCCTTCCTAACATCTATTCTCCTTCCATTGCTCACGGATAATCCATGCATTTCATCTTCACTACTTTTGATGCCATTCAAATCCACTCTCTATTCATTTCAACTGAAGAATTCATCTAGGAGCCAAGGAGAACTCCATAAATTGGTATCAGAGCTTTGATTGCATCAAAATAGATAAGTTCTTTGGTTCTTTTTGTTGTTCTTGTGTGTTCTAAAATGTTCCTTATTGTCTTCACTGTTTAATTTTTATTTTCACTGGTTAATCTTTGTTTTCCACCATTTAATCGGTTTGTATTCACTTTTAATCGGTTCAAATCACAGTAATCCTCTTAAACTGTCCAACAATCAATCTTTTAGGTGTTCTTATGTGTATTGTTGTTATTTTGATTTTGTTGAGTTTTTTTTGAAGTTTTAATCAGTTAATTTTATGTTGTTTCCGTTTATAATATATGTATATTGTGTTTAATGGGTTGTTTCTCCTTAATTGTCACTAACCCATGAGTTTAGTTGAGTTCATTAAGTTTTTGTTGAAATTGAAATGTTTAGCTGCAATGCACATAAATTGTTTGATTTTTTGTCTTTAGTAAAAAATTAGTGTCTAAGCCTTTGGTGATTGTGGTGGGTTTATATAAATGTAATTATAGGTCAAGCAAATCTCACTCTTTTACTCAACAAGTGGACCGTGTCAACTGTAGTACAATTGAGGGTTGTCATATGCACAAAAAATTAATGATATCACAGTATGATTATCCTTTAAAATGAAGTGATGCATAATTCAAAGGTGATTTTCATGTAATATATGTAAATAACAATAACAATAATAATAATACTTTATATTTAAATCAAGAGGTGAAGTGTTAGACAATCACTAAAGTAGAGAGATAACAATATAGTACAAATGTTAGAATTGGAATAACCCTATGAATTTTATGTTATTTTTATTTATAAATGCAATGTTTTATTCAAAATTTATGTTCCTATTTTGGCCAAACCAAGCCGATTCCTCGTGCAAGGTTATTTAGAGCAATAAGCCACTATTGATCTTACCTATGCGTTAAGATGAAATAGTTCACCATAGTCTCAACTTCGTGCTCTGTGACCATTGAATCCTATAATTGTCTAAATAAGGTTCAAAAACATGAAATCACCTTTCAATCTCATTCATGCTCCATGGACAACCAATTGTCATTCCTCACCATTGAGCATTAAGCACACTACCGAACCCAAGGAATATGAATATAAAAGAGAAACATGCCTCTATAACCAACAACAACTCTAGAAATATCACAATGTCATCCAATCCCAACAAAATAGATTTAGCAACTCATAATGAAATCTTACCGTAGAACTCAAAATGAAAAACTAAATTACAACAACAAGGATCTTTTGATGTTACAATTTGGCTTTTAGGTTATCTCCTTTAGATATTGGTCTTCACTTATTCTAAGGCTTCAGTCTTCTTGACCTGATTGTATTATGATGTTTAGACAATTTAAGCTTGAATCATCAAAACCTCGTCATCTAAGCCTCTCTTTGAATATTACTTGATCCTTTTGTTAGTATTTTGAGTACTCTTCCTTTCTTGCACTTATTCTTGGTGACTTTCATTGCCTCTAGACGCTCTGGAAATTACCTTAAGGTCCTTTTTATTTATAGTTTTCAAGGAGATTGGTGATTCATTCAGTGCAGGCCAATCCGCTTAGGGATTTGGCTTTCTTCATTCTTAAGCATTCTTTTTGGACTTTAATTATCATTTCATAGATTTCTTGATATTTCAAAGTTAGGGATTTGTAAAGGATTGGCTTTAGATCCTGCTAATCCTTGCCAAATATTTAATCATGTGGTAGGTTTGGCTTGGCTTTGGCTCCAAGTGAAATCCTCTTGATCCTAACTTGATTAAATTTGGTACTAGACCTTTCTTAGCGAATTTGGGCTTTCTCATGGTGAAATATTTTAAGACCTTTACCATTCACTTAGTGATTTTGTCTCAATTTGCTCAGTCGATGGGAGTGTTTTGGAGATTTTTATTATGCTCAGCCATTGTCCATGCGTTGGGCGCATTGGCTTTAATGCCCCATCCTTGTTTGGTTGTTTTTCTACATTTTTTTGTAAAATATTTGTAATTTCCTTCTTCTCTTCATGTTCTTTAAGAGCAGTAGGGGTTGGAGTGATTGACATGCTTTCTTGCTGGTAATTGTACAAATTCTTCCTATTTTACATGCTTTTTTAACTAGTATTTTTGCTACATTTAGGCACTTATAATGTTCCTTTTTATTTTGTGTCTTGATGATGTTAGTTGATTTTAGGATTTCCATTTGAGGGATTTTTAGTTGGTTGATGAGTTTTGATCTAGCAAGATATGGTGAGACTCAATGAAGATTGCCACTAGACATGAACTTAACCAACTAGTTAAGTCAGTGTGAAGGTTCTCTTCACGAGAGAAAAAAAGAAGAACACAATATATGATGATGATGATGCTGAGCACGGAATATAAGGCAAGATAAAATATATGGAGAAATTAAAAAGAGAAGAGTGAATAAGAGAAATGAAGAAAAATTGTCGGAATTAAAATGAAAAGAAAAGGAAAGAAAAAGATTATGGAGTGGAGAATGGGAATTGAATCACGCCACTTGGGGGAGAGCGCTCCAAGATGAGTGAGGGTTGAATCACGCCCAATTGCTTACAAATTAAACTTGTCTTAAAAAGACTAGAAGGAAAAATAATTGATATTATAGCCCGTCTTTGGGTCTTCTTCTTCTGAGGCTTCTTTGAGAGCTAGTGAGGCCTTGTCTTTTATTCTGAGACGATTGACCTAGGTGTGAAGTGTCTTTTATGTCATTGGTCATCTGCTTGTCAAGTTGGGTTGTATCATGCCCCCCAGGTTGGAAAGAATTCAACCCTGAATTTCGAACTCCTGTAAATAACATAGTTAGTTTGTTCAAAGGAAAAATAGAAGCATTTCTAGAGGTGTGAAGTGAAACAAAATTATGTTCATTGAGCTTTGGAAGTTTAGGTGGATTAGTTCTATATACAGGCCATGTTTGTAGATATTTTTTTGGTATAAAGTAAATTTGTTGTGAAGGTCCTCTTAGATGGTGGAAACCTTTAGAAGGAGTTTGAAAATCATCCCTAAATTTCTGTAACAAATATGTCAAGTATTTAGAATAATTAGTAGATGAAAAATATAAAGAAGGAGAATACCTAGAAGGATAGGTAGTATTTATTTTTGGAAGGGTTAACATTACCGTTTTTACTACGGGAGGTGAGGTGATAAGACCCGTTTTGAGTTTGTTATTTTCTTAACCTTTTTTATTTTGTTTTTTTGTTTTCATTTTTATTTGATCCTCATCAACTACTTTTGGAGAGAGAGGTTTCAATATAATATTGTTCCCTTGGAAGTTGAAAGAAATTTTATTGGTATGGCCATTATGTAAATCTTTCTATCATATTGCCAAGGCCTTCTCAAAAGCACATGTGTGGCTTCCATTGACACAACATCACATAAAACTTCATCGTTATATTTTCCAAAGGAAAATGTTATGAGGACTTGTTTATTAACCATTATTTCACCCTCTTCACTAAGCCATTTTATTTTATAGGGCTTTGTATGAGAGATAGTGGGTAATCCAAGTTTCTCCACTACTCTTGTAGATGCCACATTTCCACAACTACCCCAATCTATGATCATGAAACATAACTTGTTGTTGATAAGGTAGCGGGTGTGAAAAATATTTTCTCGTTGGGTTTCATCAAAAGGTTTTTGAATTGTTCCCAACATTCACCTTACCACCAATAAGCCACCTTCACAGGGTATCTAACATTCATCTTTACTAGGGGTAGGGGAGTTAGATCTAGAAGATTGATCACTATGTTCACTTACTACTATCCCCCTTTTTACCAACATGATTCTTTTTTCAGGGTAATTTGCAGCTCTGTGTCCAAAACCTAAACATTTAAAACATTTTTTATTTGATGTTTTGGTTGGCGATTTAGGTCTACAAAGAGAAGGATTGTCTTTAGAATGTTGATGTTGTGAGGTGGATGCTCTGGAGAAATTGGAAATAAAATCTTGATTTTGAAATTTATTTTTGTCCATCCAAGAGGATTCGTAAAGGCCATAATTATGAGTATTTTGAAAGAATATTTCTTTAAAATTTGTGATTCAACCTTGATGGCTAGGTGAACCAATTTTTCCAAAGATGTATACTTATATAATTCTATAGCATTTTTAATTTCTCGCTCTAATCCACTCACAAATCTAGCTATCTTTCAATCTTCACTTTCATTCATATTAATATTAGTCAAAGTAACTTTTAAATATTTAAAATATTCATCCACTATTCTAGATCCATGATGAAGCTGTTGAAGCTTGAACTAGAGTTCCTTCCTATAATGAAGAGGAACAAACCACGCACATACAAATCTTTAAAACATTCCAAGAGACCACGACTGCATGGCACAATCCTGAAGCGAACTTACACGTTGGTCCTCATCTACATTGTATACACTAAAAAATTGTTATACCTTAGCTTCTCGTCCTGGATACAAATTTGGGTCACTATCCCATTAAAACATGGTAACTTTACAAAAAAGGATTGTGTTCTTAGGTTGTTGATGGTGATACCTAGCTTTATAATTGTGGTCTCTCCATTCTTCCTCATCTTCTTCTTGGCTTCCATAATGTCTTTGATGCCTTGTGGCTCTTCTAGGCTCCCATCTTTTTTGCTATATTTGCCCCTCTTGTGATTCTTCTAGTATTTGGAGCCTTTCCATCATTTGTCGCATAACTTCTTTTTGAACCAAGCTCCATTTGGTTTCCTCAAGCTCCACCATAAGGTTTTCCCTTTGAAGAGAGAGTGCCTTGGAGGATTCTCTTGATGATAAGTGAGACATAATTGTGTACAAGAAAAAACAAACAATTTGTTCGAAATAACAATTAATTCACCACTCTTGTGTATCACTCGGCTTTTTGAGAAAAAGACGAAATAGGGTTAAGTTCACTCAAAAGGAATGTTCCAAATTCCCAAAGTCCATACTTGAGAGAAAATCTTCAAGTGAAAAAGGTCAAAACTTTTATCACTCACTCGAAAAGGATTCCACACAACTTAATAAAATTTAAAGACAAGCAAGAAAAAATTAAATAAAGAAAGCTAAACCAAAGTTGAATCAATATGAAGACAAAACTTTAAACAAGACAAACAACAAAAGAACTTTTAAGACTCAAAGAAATTTACTTAGACTTTAACTATGAAGTTTATGTTTTTTAGGAATTGTTAAAGCAAGAAGGATAAAATTATACAATTATGAAAAAATTTGCTACACAAATAGAATCCTATTTTAGCAATTTGAATTGGAAATGTGAATGCACTTAACTCTTCTTTGTTTTTATGGATTCAATTTTCCATATTTTCTTTCATGCATATTTTAATTCACTTTTCAATTTTCGAAAATAATCATGGATGGGGATTCAATTCATATGAACACATTCTATGTTTTGAATTAAATCAACCACTACTCAAACAACTTCTAATTTATTTTTAATTTTTCACAATTAAAAATTAAAATAAGTTGAAGTGAATAAAGCTTCATAGAACACTAAGAACAATTTGCTTTAAGTAAAAATAAATGGCAAATTTAAATGACAAAGGAATTCAAAAGCGGAATTGTAAATGACAAAGAATTTAAAGGTTGAATTGAAATGACAAGGAATGTAAAGGTTGAATTGAAATGACAAGGAATTTAAAGTGCTGGAAAAATAAAGACAGAATTGAAAGGTGATGAAATTTTAAAGCAGAAATTAACTCAGAAAAGTTTAAGCAGGAAGTAGCCATGCTCTGAATACCACATGATGTGAGTTGATTGTAGGATTGTCCATTTTAGAGATTTTTAGTTAGTTTATGAGTTTTTATTTAGCAAGATATGGTGAGCCTCAATGAAGATTGCTACTGGACACGAACTTAACCAAGTGGTTAAGTAAGTGTGAAGGTTCTCTTCAAGAGAGCAAAAAGAAAAACACAATATATGATGATGATGAACACAAAATATAAATCAAGATAAGATAAATGGTGGAATTAAAAAGAGAAGAGTGAACAAGAGAAATTAAAAACATTTTGGCAAAACTGAAAGGAAAAGAGAATGAAAGAAGAAGCTTATGGAGTGGAGAATGGAAGTTGAATCACATCACTGGGAGAGAGCTCCAAGATGAGTGAGGGGTGAGTCACCACTTGAAGCAATCTCTGCTCAAGATAATACTTAAAGAGAATCGGAACACACTCAGAAAATCATTCTAACAAAGTTTCTTTACTCAAATTTCAATATGATTTACAAGAGAGGAGACACCTTATTTATAGATATGAGTGCCTTGGAGAGGAAGAGAGGAAGGGTTGGGTATAAATGACTACAAGTTTTTAGAAATTAGGTCAAATGTGAGCAGATGGGGAAGTCTTTTAGAATCTAGGTGAAAGGTGAGCACATGGGTGATCTTCTAGAAACTAAGGTTCCTAGAAGCCTAAGCTAGTTTATTCTTCTTCTAATTGGGCCAGTGTGAGCCTAATTGATTACAAATTAAACTTGTCTTAAAAAGACTAGAAGGAAAAATAATTGATACCCTGGCCCATGTTTGGGTCTTCTTCTGTTGAGGCTTCTCTGAGAGCTGGTGGGGCCTTGTCTTTTATTCTGAGATGTCTGACCTAGGTGTAAAGTGTCTTTTGTGTCGTTGGTCATCTGCTTGTCAAGTTGGGTTGTATCATGCCCCCCAGGTTGGAAATAATTCAACCTCAAATTTATAACTCCTATATCACCTGAGTTCATAACTTGGTAGTAGATAGTTAGTGAGTTTCAAAATCACAAAAGTCCATTCTGTCTTTATGTTTTGTTCATTTTCATTGTCTTTTTTAGGTTTCTTCCTTGCTGCTAGGATGTTGTGCATTTGTTTTGGATTAGAAAATTATTCTGACCTAAATAAGTGATCAAATAATTTAAAATTTAATATTTGAGAGCCTCAAAATGTCATTGATCTTGTGTTAAAAATATGCATCCAAATTTTAAGTAGAAAAAATGAAAACTCTTAAAAACCTTGATGTTGAGTGTTGAAGAATTTTAAGCGAAGCTCCATATTGCTCTCAGATTTTGATTTGTTGCAATTAGTTCAATACATATTTTGATTTCAAATATTTGCAACTGTATTCCTTATTGTGTTAAGCAATTGTGGTTAACATTTTTAAACAAAACTATATCTAAAAAATTTTTGGAATCAACATTGCAAGAACGTAAAATTAGTTGGAAAATTTGAGCGAGTTAATAGAATTATCTCTCAGGCCATGCGTATTTTAAACTGAAAATTTGTGAGCATATTGCTTATTGTGTTAGATGATTATGGTTAAAATTTGAGCACAAAATTCGATGTAGAACAATTGGTTGACAAAGAGTTTCCAAGAAGGAGCTAAACGATTGGTTGACAAAGAACACAAAGCATTGACCAAAAGTTTCAAGATTTTAATCACATTTAACATTGGCTTACATGTCACGGAACATTTGAGTTTCTAGGTTACTTTGCATTTGTTTTCAAGCCTTATAAGTGTTTGTAAAAATTCCTCTAAGATAATTCCACTGACTATAATAGTAACTCGTTTTAGACTAGAAGTGTTTCAATTGGCTCTCGGTGTTAATTGCACTCCTACTTAAGGTCGTCTAGTTTAGTTTTCACTTTCATTTACTTTGCTTTTACTCTTTTATTTGTTTCATTTCTTTAATTATTTTATAAGTCTTTGTGGTATTAGGAGAGTCTTCTTTCTTCTTTAGTAAATAATAGACATTCCTTTGGTTTATTGGGTTTCCATTTGCATTACACACAAACACTAGTAGGTTTTAAAAAAATTGGAAATTATTTGAGGGAACATTTGTAAGTACTATTTAGGGTAAAATCTGACTAGGAAAGACTTGGTATTTAAACAGTCCTAGTTACTCACTTCTTTTTCCCGGGAGTGAACTTCGGAGATAGTCTTACCTTTGAACCTTTGATTAATTTCAACCAAAAAAAGAAAAACAAAATTATGAAAACCTTTTGAAATTTTTTCAATGAGTCATCATTCTCATCATTCCTCAATTTTGCATGGTAGGACAAGGGATGTGTAGTAATAAAAAGGGGTGTGTAGTAATCCCTGTTATACTAATCAACCACCCCCTAAACATCATCATAAGCCTATTAATCATCCTCATTCTACAGAGCCTAAAATAGACCTCCATTCTTGATGGAGGACCATCCTCACTTATTAAGCCATACACTTTTGCTAAGAGAAGAAGATGAACCGGAGAAATATACCAAATAAATCTCTGTTCTTGGCGTGTACAAATTGTAAAAAAGTAGAATAATCTTTTCTTTATGCCTTGTATTTCTAAGCCATTTCTAGAGTAGGATAAAAATAATTCAAAGCCATTTCGGTGCAACTCTCTTTAGTCTCTTCCATTGCCAACAATATCCTTCCAAACACAAGAACGCATTGCATCATGTGGATAAGAGTAAGAAAGTTCTAAGGAACTCATAATCCAGATAAAAAAAACTCATTTTTTTTTCTGTTTCAGCTTGTGTTCTTGTGTTATTCTTCAATGTTTTAGGGTTTTTCTCCCATTGTTCTAAAATTCTACCATTTATTTGAGTTTCCACCGTTTAAGCATCAAATCCACTTTTTATTTTTCAGTTTGCACCATTTATTGTTGTTGTTCTTCATGTTCTTTACGCTTTCCTTCACTTTAAATGGTTAATTTTCAGCTTTAGGTGTTGTTTCACCATTTAATCTTCCATATAAACAATTCCATAATCCTTCTACTGTGCCACCTCATTGCTTTGTTGTCTTTGTTAATTGTTCTTTGCTATTTATTGTGTAAATCTGTTGTTTTTTTTTTGCTTAATTCTTACTTTTAATTGATCAAAGTGTGCAATTAGATGTTCAAACGACAAGAAAAAAAGTTTTAACGAAGATTATGTAGCGGAGGTTGATATAACCTTAGGAATTGATTTAATTAATGGAGGTTTTCTTAACTTTCGTTAAGTTCCAAAGGTTATTAAAAAACCTAAGCAAAACAACGGAGATTGTTTTAACCTTCGTTAAATTTCAAAGGTTTATTTTAAAACCTCGGCAAAGTAACATAGGTTTTTTAAACATAAGTTAAATTCCAAAAGTTTATTCTAAAACCTCAGCAAAATAACAGAGATTTTTTTAACCTTCGTTAAATTCCAAAGGTTTATTCTAAAACCTTAGTAAAATAATGGAGATTTTTTTAACCTTTGTTAAATTCCAAAGATTTATTGTAGAACCTCAATAAAAGACTCCAGATTTTCCAAACTTCAATAAATAAATAAAATAAAATCTATATGTAAATAAATAATTAAAACTACATAGTTTTAATATATTTTTGTATATTTTATAACTAAATTCTCTAAAATTTTGAAAGTGTAACTTTACCTTACAAATAAGTTTTCTAAAGTTTCAAAAATTTATCTTAAAAACTCATCAAAATAACCTTGGATAATAACTATATCAACAATTAATCTTGGATAATAAGTATTTCAACAGTATTTTGCATATTCTTTTATGATTGATGGTAGTTGGTTTATATAGTTCCAAGTTTTTTTTGTTTGTTATGAGCTCATAGTTCAAAAAACTTGATTTATTTTGTTTTAACTTTTGATGTATGTATATTTTATGCGAAATTTTAGTTTTAGTTACAATTGTTAATATTTAATTCCTATAATTTTGAAATATTTTGAATTAAGGCTTTTATTTTAAAATACATATAATAATTAGTGAAAAGTGACAAAGTTAAATTCTCCTCACAATATGTTCTTGCAATCTTTAGTTAAACACACATGGCTTTGAAGCCCACATTTGATAGATAATGCAATTATTTAAGATATATAAAACAATGATAAACATCAGTTATTGTCGAGTTAGGTAACATTGGCTTGTGAGCCAAGTTGGGGCAGTAAGCTGATGGAAAAAGAAATATTGGAGTAAGAAGAAAATAGTTCCTTATTTAGTGTTTCTTCTCCTTAGATATAATAGGAATAAGTGTGGCTAAATTGTGATTCCCTGTTAGGGTTTAGAGTTTACTGAGGTTCTTAAACCCATTGTATTTTACAAAGGCTTTTAAACCCATGTTATTTAAGGGAGGTTTTGAAACCCATGGTATTTTACGGAGGTTCTTAAACCCATGGTATTTAACAGGGGTTCTTAAGGGCTTTTCTTGAGGTTAAAAAAAATCCTGAGGAACACATTCGCAGGATGGTTTAGCGGGGGAAACTACAACCCTGGGTAAATGACTTAATAGAGGTTTTAACCCTGAATAATATAAAAATAAATCCCCATTAAAATCATTTTTTCTTGTAATGTCAATTTCATTTAAATCTTTGCGTGTAATGTCTAACGTTATATGAGAGCTTTGATATTTTGATATAATTCAGTTAAAAAAGCACGTCCAAATACAAAATAAAAAAAATTATAAACCATAAAAGCTAAAACATTCAGTGTGCATCAAAAACAACTTTCCAATGTAGTTTTCTCTTGGTCTGGAGTTTACTGCGCCTTATTCCTTTGCTTTTTTGTTCTGAAATTTTTACCACACCTTGATTAATGTGTTTTGTTTTTGTGATTAAAATTTTAGCATCAAATTCATTCTAGAAAATGTGAAATTAAGTTTTGAATCATTATTTTCAGCGCTAAAAAAATGGTTCAATTTTGGTGACCTAACACCTTGTTGTGTGTCAAACTGTTTTATTTGTTTCTCCCTGAAAACACATTCGTTTGACCTGAAATTTGTTTCTCCTTGAAAATACATTCTTTTGTCAAATTTTGTATTGAGCTTTTAGCATAAAAGTTTCATCAATAGATTCTCTCTGTAAAAGTTTTCAAAAATTTTGGATTGTGTCAGTGCCATTTTACTCTAGTTTCTTCTTTTGTTGATCTATTCTAAACCTAATTATAGGTTCCTTTTGTTTATGCTAGTATTTTATTTTAGCATTAACTATTGTTTTTCATTTTTTGGCTTTGCATTGTTGTCTCTTTAAATTCCTTTTGAGTTTAGCTTTACAAATTTAGCTTTTTTTACTTTTATTTTCTTGGCCTCTATCTTGGTCAAAGGCGTTGGTGTATCATCTTTTGCTGTTGAAGAAGAGAACTTTTTAGTTACTTGTTTGGAGTGTTACCACTTTGGTTTTAAGAAGATTTATCAAAGAAGAGGAACATACACAAGAGAATTAAGAAAGAACTTCATTGATTGTCCATACAAAGAAAGCTTTCTTCCCCAAAGCATTTCATCAAGAGTGTTGCATATTTTCTTTTATTTTTTGTATCACAGTATTTGTGTAATATTTTCTTTGTATAATTTATTACTTTTGAGGTGTTTCGGAAAATTCTCCAAAAGCAATCCCAATAGATGTAATAGTAAATGTGCACTATAGTGGAAGTGTGTGAGTGGACTCTCAGTGTTAACTGCTCTTTCACTGTAGGATTCGTCTAATTGTATTTTTAACTTGCATTTTCTTTCTTGATTTACTTTCTTCTTTTATTTTCTTGCTTTTACGACTCTGTGATATTTAGGATTTTTATTTTCTCTGTAATAGTAGACCTTTCTATTGTCTTAGATTCAAAATCTGTTTTGATGTTCTTTGAGGAAACTTTTGTGAGAGCTATCTAGGTAACCTTTGTCTAGGAAAGTATTGGTACTTAAGTAGTCCATTGTGACCCACCTCACTTTCTTGGGAGTGAACTTCGAGAACACTCATTCTAGAATCCTTGATTGACTTCACCAAAATTAAAAATAATTTTGGAAACTCTTCATCACTCTAATTGAATTAAAATCATTTATGAAAATATTTATTTTTTACTAATTCAAAAATGGGTGATCATAGCATACACACTTGTTTTTTCACAAGAAACCAAGAGATACAACATATGTGATCAAAGCTTTGAAGAATCCAAATCCTAGCGTTTGATGGAAGGTTGGAGTTGCTTGGAGTTGCTGATGTGTTTTAGAGTAGGATCTGGGGTAGTTTATCTTTGTAATCCACTATTTGTTGAATCTAAAGCTTAAGTGTTTTCAAACCTGTACCGTCCCGTACCCGGGCATTGACAAAGTCAAGGTCAAAGTCAGCGTCAAGGTCAAAGTCAACATAAGGCATCGCCTAGGTGAAGCGACGCCAAGTGCAAGCATCACCAAGGCGAGGCGTCGCCAAGAGGAAGCGTCGCCCAGATAAGACGTTGCCTAGAGAAGGCGTCGCCAAGGTAGGGCGTCGCCAAGTGGAGAGCAATCTGACTCGCGAAGTGCCCATGTCACCCCAGAGAGGCCCTTGGGATAGATACGACTCATGAGGAGGGTCACGCCAGGGTAGCCAGGTGCAGGGTACGAGAGGAAGGTAGATACGCTCTCAAAGCGAGTGACTAGATGTTTGGGGGCATGAGCTGGCACCCAAAAAGTCACCCCTTACGCCAGATGCACTCCAAGGAAGGAGGACTCACACGACGAAATACCCCTAAGTTGGGTCGCGGTGCTGTGAGGCCCTCCACGTGTAATAGTAGCCAAGTCATAACAGAAACATCAATTTGTCAGGTATAAGGTAATTAAAGCTATTTAAATTAAAGTTTACGTTTCGAGCGTTTAAGGTACTTTAAATGCTTCGAGCGGTTTAAACGTCTTAAAGGCGCTGAACGTTTCACAACCTTAAATGCGCTTTAAGACGCTTTAAATGCGAGAATCGTTTAAATAGAACTTGGGATGTTGGAAACGGGGTTCGAACTTTTGGCAAATTTTCCCAGAATACACTCTAGTTGTTTGCTCGAGTCTTGAGGCTACGCACAAGGGACTAGAGGAAGGTTGTTTGCCAGAGGGAGAAAAGATACACAATACACAGTTCTTTTTACCACCTTCAGAGCACCATCCACGGTGTTCCGATACGGAGGTGCAGAGTTTTGGTGTTTCTTGCCTAGCTGACTTGAGCGTCGGAGTGCGAACGGCCGCTAGGGCGCGAGTTTTTCAAAGAGCTTTTCAAAGATTTGAGTTTTCACTTTGAGCTTTGGTTATTCAAGAGAGAAGTGTAATAGGATTACTCTATATTGATTTCAATTGATTCTGTAACGGTGTAATTCGTTCTAAGAATTGTGTACATTCTAGTGTTGTAAAGCCAAGAAGGGTTGTGTGCTCTTGAGGTTGTCAAGATCAACATTCTTGGTGTGTGTGCTGAGCCAAAGGAAGTGTGTTTCTTGAGGGGATCAAGGTCACTTCTTTGGTGGTGTGTATGTAATCTGGTTTTGATTACTTAGTAGATTCCCCAGTGGTTTCTGGGAAACTGGATGTAGCTCTTGGTTTAAGAGTGAACCAGTATAAACTGTTTGTGCATCTCTCTCTTCCTTAAACTCTTTAAATTCAGTTGTTGTTATATTTACTGGTATAAACAACCGATTGTGTTTTTTGGTGTTTTACTGTTTTGAGCTTTGTTTCTTGGCTAACTGAATTCCTAATCTGGTTTCCTGCAACAAAATTCATTTTAGCTTAAAAAGTTTGCAAAAACCCCCTTTAAACAATTCACCCCCCCCTCTAGTTTAAAGCCATACATTCTAACATTAAACAGTTTCTGTAATCAATTTTTAACAAATAAAACTGCTTCTTTTTCATCCAAGGATAGACCCCTTAAGAAAATTTCTTTTGTTCATCCATTTATGTCTTTACCTTCACACAAAAGTCCAAACCACATCTTTAGTGACAATATTTCTTTTGCTTCTCCACTTTTTCTACCTCATGAAAGTTTTTGTCAGGAGAAAATTTTCATGGTTAGAAGACTACTTGGTAACCATTCTAGTAATTTGGAACAACCACAATGGGAGAATTTATTCCACACAAGATGCCAACTCTTAGACAAAACATTTTCTTTATAGTGGATCCTGTTGTAATTGTTGCAGTGAAAGATTGGTCAGCATGTTAAATCTTCCTACCATACCCTATCCAAAACTTTATAAGATAGAACGGATTAAAGAGAATGGTGGTATTGTTGTGAGCAAGAAAGTAAATATTCCAATATCCATGGGATCTTATCACAAAACCATTTTGTGTGACATTATTTCAATGAATGTTGGACATATTTTACTTGGACGCTTATGTAAATCTTATCACAGGGTTATCCATGAATGTCAGTCTACTAAAATTATTTTCATCATTTAGGAAAAAATATCATTCTTTTTCCATTAACACCTACACAAGTTAGAGAGGATCACATTTGTCTACAAAATATCATTCACCAAGAAAAATAACTATATTATTTTTCTTTCAAAATCCAAAATACGAAGGATGAAAGTTTGGAACATTGTGTCTCATCCAAATGTGTTAATCTTCCAAATACATTTGAAAATACTCAATCTTCTTCCCGTGAAGAAGAAATTTTTTAATCCAAAGTTTTGGAATCTTAAGAAGAAAAAGACCTAAAATAAAATTCATTGATTGGAGCTGAATTATACATTGAAATTAACTATTCTTCATCAGAACACTTTTGTGAGAAGTTGAGTCAAAAGACCCTTTTGCCTACAGTTGAACTGATTTGATTAGAACTCCTTAATAAATAAAACTTGTAAAGATATGCTTGTAATAAAACAACACGTTCAAAAGATTAAGCAACTTCATGAGGTAGGAAAACTGAAAACTAAAAATAAAAATAAGAATACTCCTTGGGTCCATCTTGTCTACCAATCAGGTAATGGGTACAAAACCTGGGAAGCAAGGTCCTTTCTTGTATTCTCATTTTAATTTTTTTGGAAGAAATGTCATGCGTTTTACTATTTCATTTTTTTTTACGTTAGTTTTTTTATCCTGGAGGAGGATAATCACAAAGCACAACATTAAGGTGCCTAACTGAACTTGATCTAAGGACAAATCCTTTTGAGGGGGGATTTTGATGGAAGACCATCCTCACTTTTTAAGCCATCATACAATTAACTAAAAGCAGAAGATCAACCACAAAAATATACTAAATAAATCTCTGCTTTTGGCTTGTACAAATTGTAAAAAAGTAGAATAGTTTTTTTTTCTTTAGCCCTTATATTTTTAGGCCATTTCTAGAGTAGGATAAAGCTTGGACAATCACTTTAAAGGTTTAACCTTCACCATAATTAAGTTAGCTTCACTAAGGTGAAGCTAACCTTCAAACAAAATTTAGCATCTTGTGAGCCTATAAATAAATGGCTCTTGTATTGTAATTTCATATTTGGATGTTAATGAATTGTGTTTATGAATTTTCAGCACATTCTCTCCCAGTATTTCTTTGTTAGATTCTCTCAAAGCCTAATGAAACTCTAAGGAAGTTGGCCTAACCTCTTCCTTGTACCTTGCACCTAAGCACACGTCTACTCATCAACCTTTCCCCTTCCATTTCAGTGCAACTCTCTTTCATCTCTTCCACCACCTACATTCTCCTTCCAAACACAATAGTGCTTTGCATCACTTCTTTCTATAATATTGGGGAAAATTTAGAATGTGAGATGAAGGTTGAGAAACTTCATGAATACCACAAAGTATATGAAAATAGAAAATTATGGGTGACTACTTTAAGTTTTTAAGAATATTCCATGTGATGGAAGTTGATGCAGTTTCCATGATTAGAGAAGGTTGTGAAATGAATGGAATGAAGAAAGGATGTACTAGAAACATTTGAAGCATATAAGGAATTGAATGGAAGGGATTGCATCATAGCAATCTGCTTGAGGAAAGCATGAAGAAGAGAAGGTCCTCTTACCTTAGGCTAGCTTATCTTGAACTCTAGCAAGGATTTGAGTCAGACAAATAAGAGTGAATGAGTCTGAATATCACCAGAGTTTCATTACTGAATTAAGTCTGCCAAATACATGATACAAGACACTTATATATAGGCTTCTAGTGTTGAACCAAGTGGTGTTCAAGCTTTGAAGAATCCAAATCCTTTGAAGGATGTTGAAGCCTCTGTTGTGCTTGATGTTGTTGTGCTGGGTTAAGCTTTGTTCTGGGGTAGTTTATATGTTGTAATCAACCCAATGATTAAATCTAAAGCATTAGCATTCTCAATCTTTGTGAAAACAAAATGATTTCAAACTAAGTAAAAACAACCGATTGTTTGTACTTAGGTGTTTTGAGAAAAAGTTTGAAAACTGTTTTGAATGGTTAAACTGTTAAGTACCAAAACAATCGATTGATTCGAGGAAACAACCGATTGTTTGTTTTGGGACCATAACAGAAAAACTGTTTTCTTTGACTGAGCTTTAAATGATTTAACTGTTTACGCTCCAGTCATTAAATGTTTTGACCAATCTTTTAATGCAATTTAAGAGTTTGTTAAGATTTGATAACAAACTACATCTTTGAATATATTCAGAAAAACAGATTTAAGAATTAAGAATCTTTGACAAAGTTTTTCTAAGAGAGTTTTTCAAAGTGTTGTGATTGCTAAGTTGTTTTGTGATTGATCAAAGTGCTGGAATAGGATTCTGCTTGTATTGATTTCAGATTATCTTCTGTAACAAGTGTAATCCTTGTACTTTGTTGAACAATTTCGTTTCTGTGTTTGCTGAGATTGGCTGTGTGTTCTTGAGGTGTTCAAGATCAGCAATCTTAGTGTTGGCCAAGGATAGTGTGTTTCTTGAGGTGTTCAAGGTCATTCTCTTGGTTGTTGTGTAAGTGATCAAGTGGTGATTGCTTAGTGGATATCCTCAGGGTTTCTGAGAATACTGGATGTAGCTTTGGATTTGGAGTGAACCAGTATAAACAACTGTGTACAATCTCTCTATCTCTAACTCTTTAAATTCAGTTTGTTTGTTGTTTACTGGTATAAACAACCGATTGTTTTTCTGGTCTATAGCTTTTGCTTGCTTCTTTGGCTAACTGAATTGCTGAATCATTTGGTTCCTGAGATAAATTCATTCTAGTTTTTGAAATATTTGCGAAAACCCTTTTAAACAATTCCCCCCCTCCCCCCTCCCCCCTTCTAGTTTAAAGCCATCTTTTCTAACAATTGGCATCAAGAGCTTGGTTCTTGAAAGTTATTCAAGTTGATCCTAAAAATCTTTTTAAATGGCTGATAGACTACCGTTTGGGGAAGGTGCTTCAATTAACAGACCACCTTTGTTTTGTGGTTTGAACTACCAGTTTTGGAAAGTAAGAATGAAAATATTTATGGAATCTCTTGACAAAGGAATTTGGGATGCAATTGAAAATGGCCCTTTTATCCCAAAGTTTGAAAAAGATGGATCTGTCATTGAGAAGCCATGGTCTCAATGGACTGATGCAGAAAGCAAAAAGGCCAAATTCGATTGCATTGCCAAAAATATTATAACCTCTGCTTTAAATTCTGATGAGTTTTTCAGGGTCTCACAATGCAAATCATCAAAAGAAATTTGGGACACTTTGGAAGTCACTCATGATGGAACAAATGAGGTGAAAAGAGCTAGAAAGCATGCTCTCATCCAAGAGTATGAGATGTTTAGAATGCTTAAAGGAGAAACAATTGCTGAGGTGCATAAAAGGTTTACGCACATCATCAATCACCTTATGAGCCTAGACAAGACCTTTGACAAAGAAGAGTTGAACATAAAGATCTTGAAATGTCTTGATAGAGCATGGCAACCAAAGGTAACTGCTATTTCCGAATCTAAAGATCTAACATCATTAAGTGTTGCTTCTTTGTTTGGAAATCTTAGGGAACATGAGCTAGAGATGAATAGACTCAATGTTCAAGAGAGTGAAGATAAGCACACAAGGAGCATAGCCTTGAAAGCATCCAAACACAAGGGAAAACAAGATTCAAGTGATGATAGTGATGAGGAAAACCTTGGCTTGCTGTCAAGAAAATTCAGCAAATTACTAAAGAGAAACCGCAACAAAGACAACAACAAGGATAGGTATGGAAACAAGAAACCCAATGAATTCAATTCAAATAACTATACTTGTTTTGGTTGTGGTGAGCAAGGTCATATAAAGGCAGATTGTCCCAACAAGAGCAAAGAGAAAAAGACTAGTTACAAGGAGAAGAAAGGCAAGACAAAAAGAGCCTACATAGCTTGGGATGAAAATGAGGTGTCATCATCAAGTTTTTCATCAAGTGAAGATGAAAAAGCAAACATATGTTTGGTAGCTGAAAATGATGATGAATCTTGCAGCTCAAGTGAGGTAAGTTCATGTGCTTCCTTAAATGAACAAAATTATAGTGAATTGCTTGAAGCTTTTCAAGAAACACATGATGAAGCTAATAGATTGGTTCTTTCAAACAACCGATTGAAAGATCTTAACAGTTGGCTTGAAAAGAGAGTTAAGTCACTTGAAGAGGATCTGGAAAAAGCAAAAAGTGATTTTGAAAAATTGGAAAATCATTTGAAAAATGTCTCTTGCAAGTGTGATACTCTCATTTGCACAAATTGTGAAAATCTTGAGAAAAAGGTTCACTATCTTGTTGAAACTGTGGACAAGCTTTCAAAGGGGAAATCAAACTTTGAGAATGTCTTGGCATCTCAAAGCTGTGTTTTTGGAAAGGCTGGTTTAGGCTTTAATCCACAGAACAAGCAAGATAGATTTTCAAAAAGTTTTTCAAGAAAATCAGAAAAACAACCGATTGTTAAGACGAAACAACCAGTTGTTACATGCTTTTACTACATGAAGAAAGGCCACTCTGTTAGGTTCTGTAAAATTAGAAAATATCCTGTTCCAAGAGGTTTTATGAAATGGATTCCAAAGGGATGTGATATTTCTAACTGCAAAGAAAAGTCAAACGGACCCAAATTTGTAAGGGGACCAAATCTTGCTACTTGAAATTACTTATGCAGGAAAAATAAAGAGAAAAGGAGGAACTGAGTCATCTGATCAAGCTGTTGAAGAAAAAGGCAGTCATTGAAGCTGAATCAATACTATGCAAAAGACATGAACAGTGAAAAGAAGTTACTTGATCAAAAAGCACATGGCTCATTGAAGAATCAACATAAGGATAAGACTTTCCTTTATTTTTTTTCTTTCTCAATTTTTGTTTCAAAGTTCCTTCTCATGGTTAAAACAATCTTGTTATGATTAATATCATCTGCTTTGAATTGCTTCTGCTCATGGTTAAAATTCAAAAACAGTTTTAATTTCTGCAGAAAAACAACCGATTGTTTCTTCGAAACAACCGATTGTTTTGGGTCTGACAGCACTGTGAAGAAATTCTTTTAATTGCTATTTTGAATTTCTATTCGTTGCAGATCAATTCAAAGGGAGAATCTTGGTCAAAGAACCTGTAATTAAAAGCTGATTACGTTCAAAGAAAAGTTACAACAGTCTAAAACGAGAATATTCCAAAGTCTTGGAAATTCAAGAGCCTTAATGACTAGTCAAAGATCACATGTGAAGACCATGTGATTTTCAGCTTTTTCTGACTTTTTCTGTGCAGAGAAGAGTCAAGTCCTCTCTCTCTGAAAATGAGGTACCCTTTAATGAAATTAAATTCATTTTTTATTCTCTTACTGCTATAAAATCCAGTGCAGAATTCTTCAACAAAGAACAACCAATTGCAACATCTCTTGCAAAAATCTGTGAAGAGTGTTCTCCTCTGTTTTCGTCTCTGCTGTCATGGAATCAACTCCTCCCACCTCAAAAAGAGTCAAAAAAAGGGCTGTAAGGTCTGGAGGAAAGCTAGAAGGCTGGTTTTCTGGAGATAATGATCTCATTGAGAAGTATAGGTATGAAACAAGTATCAAGAAGATAAACAACCCCAAGGTTGTATGTTTTGATTGGCTGAAAAGTCAAAAGCTTGATAATGTGAGAAGGCTGCTCAAGGATCAATCTCTCAGAAAGTTTCTGGAGATGAAGGGACACATTTATCCAGATTTGGTGAGAGTATTCTACACAAACTTGAAGTTTGAGGGAAACAATCTAGTTTCTCATGTGAAAGGTGTAGAAATGGAGATAACTCATGAAGTTTGGACTGCTGTTGCTAGACTTAAGTTTTCTGGTCTAAGAATCAACAAGGGAAACCTTGGTGTGGTGGAGGATTTTAACAAAATCCAATTCTACAAAAGTTGCTTAAAGAATAATCATGCTCAAGTTAGTATATGCTCGGTTGGGGGTTTGAAACTTGATGAGAGATTGCTTGCTCTCATTATAACTTGGATTCTAACTCCAAGGGGGAATAATCATCCTGTGCTAACTGAAGAAGATCTGGTTTATATCTTCTGCATCACCAAGAAAATTGTTCCGTCCGGTTGACCGGGACGTCTTCGTGCGCGACCTCAACCGTCAGCTAGGGACTCCTTCCCACTGATTGTCTGTGGATTCCTGCAAAAAAGAGGACAAAGAGGCGCCCTAGCGGCCGTTTGCACTCCGACGCTCAAGTCAGCCAGCAAGAAACACCAAAACTATTCACCTCCGTCTCTGAGCACCGCGTATGGCACTCTGAAGGTGGTAAAAAATAACTGTGTATTGTGTATCTGAGTTCTCTCTTTCAGGCAAAAATATTCCCAGTCCCTTGTTCGTAACTAAATGAAGCACGAGCAAGCAACTAGAGAGCTCTGGTAAATTTGCAGAAAGTTCGAACCCTTTTTCCAACATTCTCTGCGCTATTTAAACTACCCAAGCATTTAAAGCGTCTTAAAGCGCTTTTAATCACAAACGTAACGCACTCATTAAAGCACTTAATTAGAAAACGTAGCGCATTTAAGACGTTGAAACGCTCGGGAGCCATTATAGTACCTGAATGTTCGAAAGGGAAACTGTATTGATGACTTTTAATTACCTGGCACCTGACTAAAGGGTGTTTCTATTCTGGCATGGCTGTCGTACACGTGGAGGGCCTCACGACGCCATGACCCCATCTGGGGGCGTTTCTGCCCATCTGGGGACGTTTCTACGTGTGAGTCCTCCTGCTTGGGAGTGCTACTGCGCTAGGGGTGACTTTTTGGGTGCCAACTCATGCCCCCAAGTATCTAGTCACTTACTTTGAGAGCGTATCTGCCCTCCTCTTGTACCCTGCACCCGGTTGCCCTGGGCGTGACTTTCCTCTTGAGTCGTATCTGCCCCACAGGCGTCTCTGGGGCGGCAGGAGCACTTCACGAGTCGGGCTGCCCTACACTGGTACTATTACTATGGCCTTGAAGCCACCTTTTCCTTCTCTTTATCACTGCCCCGGGTTATCGGGACCTGAGGCCTCCCCACGGCGTCGCTCCCTCCATGGTCTTTCCTACCCATGGGTATCGGGGAACCACACCGTGATTGCCTTGCTTTAGCACTGTTTGATCTGGCGACGCCCTGGTTGGGCGACGCCTTTACCCAGGCGACGCTTTGCCTTGGCGACGCTTCCTCTTGGCGTCTCTCCACCTAGGCGACGCCTTGCGTTGACTTTGACTCTCCAGCCGTTGACTTTGACTTTGACTTAGTCAACGCCCCGGATACGGGACGGTACAGAAGCCCCCCAGTCTTAAGCTGAAGACTTGTCTTCAGCGTAAAGACTAAAGCCTCGCCCACGCCGTCCACGTGTCATCCTGATGACGTGTCATTCCCTGCTGACTCAACAATTCTCGAATTGTTGACGTGACGCTTTCTGTACCCTAGGAGCGCTCTTACTGATTGATTTGACCTCCTCTGAAACGAGGATGATAACACCTTTTGGGCTGCCCTTGATCGCGCGCCACGTGGCCCATCGCGCGGCCATCCTTCAGAGACCTTTGCGTTTCCCTTGGGCAATTGATCCTCTGACGCGTGGCACGATCCCACGACCCTCAGTTAGCGCCTCTTGAGTTGCGAAATGTAACGTTTAAGTTACTCCAAACCCCGCGCTCACCCTACTGTTACATTCATTCACTCTGCAACTTCGCACTGTTCATCGCCTTCAAAACCCCTTTTTCTCTGCAATCGCGATTCTGTCCTTGTTGCGCTCGTCTACTGCCTCCATTCCAATAACAAAGGTACGATCTCGAGTATTCACGACTCTTCCCTTTCGTCGCATTATAGGATTCATTGAACTGCCTGGGACTGTTGTTATTCTCGTATTACTGCATTTCTCCGCTTCTTCTTCCTCCTCTGATTTTTCTCGCGTGGGTGACGCTTCCTGGGGCTCTTTCCCCTTCGTGGGTGACGCAGAGCCTGATTCTTCCCCCACGACCCCCAAGTCCAACTACAAAGCCTTCTACCCCTGGGCCCCCGACGAGCTCCTGAGTGAATGCACCAGCCTCACTTCCTTCCAGGACCTGGAAGCTCACCGGGGGGATCCCCATTTGTACAACTTTAACGCCTTCTGCCGCACACACGACGCCCACATATCCGTCCGTCCCGGCAGGCCTGGGGAACCTGTTTGTTTGGACGACAGACCTAGAAAGGGGAAACCCTTCTTCTTCATGTACCAGACCGTGTTCAAGCGCGTAGGAGTGTGTCTCCCGTTCACTCCCTTCGAACGGGAACTTCTCACTGAAATCAACACTGCCCCCGCCCAGCTTCATCCCAACAGCTGGGCATTCGTGAAGGGCTTTCAAATTCTTTGTGGACACCTGGGCATCCCCCCTTCCGTAGATGTCTTCCTGCATTTCTTTGAGGTGAAGAAGCAGGGGAAGAGCTTCTGGGTAAGCTTTTCCGGGATCGCAGGCAGGATCCTCCTCTCCCACTTCCAGAATTCTTATAAGAACTGGAAAGGGAAATTCTTCAGGGTGTGCAGCGCCAAGCACGACCCCACAGCTTTGGATGGCTTCCCCCTTTACTGGACGGAGCGCCCTAAATTGCTCAGGGCCAAAACCCTGGAAGAGCTATCTCCCGCCGATAGGGAGGTAAGCAAAGCCTTGGCCGGGTTGGGGATCGTTTTTGATACCTTGAAGCTGGTCGCTAGCGAGTACAATGCTCACGCCCTGACCACCTACTTTGGTAAGGGGCTCTCCCCTCATCTTTTTGTTGTGAACAGCCTGCTATCGAACGTTGGTTCCCCTGGACTCTTATACTCATTTTATATTGTGCTATGTTACTTGCATTTCACGCCTCCATGTGTGTTGTAATTTTGCATAGTTGCTTTGGTCTTAATTTTTGTTGTTTGGTCTGTCTTGATGTAGGATCGGTGATGGGCGCTTCCAAGAGAATGATGCTGGCGAAGGCCATGAAGGAGGCTCGTGCCGCCAAGGCGGGCGCCTCCTCCACCCTTGCTGCTGATCCGGTTCCCCCACCGATTCTGTCGCCGCCTCCTCCGATCACTGCCGAGGCTATCTTGAGTTCACCTCCGTCGTCTCCTCGCAGCCTTGCAGCACTTCAGACTCCTCGCTCTCCTCTACCCATCGCCGCTGTTCCCCTAGCCGCGGCCTCGTCACCGGCTCCAACCCCCCTTGACAAAGGGAAACGGGTTTTGGAGATTCTAACAGATGATGAGGACTCAGAAGGCGTGGCTCCCTTCAGAAGAAGAAAATCTGCGCGGGTTCCTCTTTCGGTAGAGGCGTCGCCCCAGGGAGGGAACCCCTTCATGGATAACCCCCCGAGCGCGACCTCACTCCCTCCCATAACACTCCAAGAGGAAAAGGGCGAAGGCGCCGAATCTGCCTCGCCTCCGCTGCCGGCAGAAACCATTGCTTCCCCTGCTTCCGTCGCTGCCGCCCCTGACTTCATCGCCATCCCTCCTCCGATTATGCACCTAATGAGGGGCTTCAGCGGCGGGACTTTGCCAGAGGGCACCGACAGGAAGGAAGGCATGCCCTTCTATTTGGGGGCCTTCCTGGCGGTGGCCCTTGAATGGCGCGCCCAGGCCAGAAACGCGGTTATGCAAGCTCAAACTCTCCAAGCCTTGGAAACAAAAGCGACTACTCTGGAGGAGGAAATGAGGACCCTGGGGCGGCAGAACGAAACTTACCAAACCTCTCTGAAGCAAGCGCAAGAGTCCAAAGCAGAAACTGAGAGGCAACTGGCAGAGGCATTGGAGCTCCAGGCTGGCTTTTTTACTCGTGAAGTCGCCCTCCAAGTCCAGGTAACGGGCCTTCAGGAATTGCTCAAAGCTGATGCAGAAATTCAAAAGGACCTGAAGGACCGTTGCCGTGAGCAAGCTGAAAAGACGGAGCGGATGGAGGGGGAAATGGCCACCCAGGCCAAAGCTATGGACCTTCTCCGGGCTGACTACGACAAACTACAGGTCGAGGTCAGTCGACTTCGCGTTGAGAAGGAGGCTCTGGAGAAGCAGGTGGCCTCTGGGGATGCTGCCGTTGAGGAGCTGGAGAAGGAGAAAAAGTCCCTTATCCAGGAGATGGCGGGTACTTTCGAGGAGGGGTTCCAAGAGGCTCTGACCCAGGCATCCTGTGAGAACCCTGACATCAATATTTCAAACTGCGACCCCATGCACCATGTCGTCGACGGGAAGGTCGTGCCCATGGACGTGGATGACTGAACCGCTGCCTCTCAACCGCCCCCTTCACTTTCAAGCTTAATTCCTTTATTCTTTACGCTTGCTTTTGACTTTCTCTGTTCAAACTTGTAATTCTTTGAACTATGCGTACTCTTGCTACAAATTTGGGTGTTCGTATGATGGCTTTTGTGTCTTTGCCATATACGATTCTGCTTGTGCGATCTTATTCTCATCTTTTGCCTTTTTGTGCTTCGGTTGTTCTGTTTGTATCATATTCGCTTCTTTGCTTCGTTGGGCGGCTTTGTATGACCGAGAAAGGTCGCGTGCCAACCCTCACGCCCGTGGAGAGGCTCACCTAGTGACGCTGTATCGTCCACGAGGTGTTTCTAACACCGAAACGGTTCTCTCCCTGATTCTTAGCCCCCGGCGCCCACGCCTAAGGAGAGGCCTGCTACAGCAGTGCCGTATCGTCCCCGGGTGTCTAAAACGTCGAGTGCTTTGGGGGGGGGGGGTTCGTTCCCTCTATGGTCTTTCCTTCCCATAGGTATCGGGGAACACCCTGCCAGCAATTCGCTGGCGTTTGGCGATCTTATCTCCCTCCACAGTCTTTCCTACCCGTGGGTATCGGGGAGATAACGCCAGCAACTAACTCTTCCTCCTTCACTTTCGTCTCCCTCCACAGTCTTTCCTACCTGTAGGTATCGGGGAGGCGACCCTGCTGATGTTTGGGTTGGCGACGCCCGCGACGTCTCCTGCTGGCGTCGTCCTTCATGACTCCAGGCGGCGCCTCAGGCGTCTCATGTCAGTGTCGCCTTGGGCGTCGTCCCCCACTTGACATTGACTTTGACCTTGGGCTTGGTCGATGCCTGGGGGCAGCGAAGAGCTCAAGGCCCTTCCCGTATCTTCCACGAGGCGCTCCCTGTATAGCTGATGAGACATTCAGTCATTCAACTTGATCCACGCGGCGCTTTCTGTATGGTTGATGGGACATTCAGTCATTTCTCTGAGTTCTGACTCCTGCTGTGCCCCTGATCCACTTTCGACGGCGCATCGTACCCCTGGATACTCTATTGACACGACGCGCTCAGATCTTCATCAGTTGTGCCAGGGTCATCTTTTCATCTTGTGCCACGTGGATCAATCGTGCGGTGCATACATTCGCATCGTTTGGCGCTCTAACCGCTTTATTTAACTCTTCAAACTCTGAAACTATCCTCATCATTTTCCCACTCTTCATAACCTACTTACGTTCTTTCTTCTTGCACCCTTCCTTCTTGCACCCTTTCTTCTTGCACCCTTTCTTTCTCACGAAGGGTTGTTCCAGCAATCACTCCCCTCGCTCGACTCTTGCATTTCCGGCAGTCCCCACACCCTTGAAACCCTTAATCTTGTTAAAGAATGTCTTCAAATGCTGCTTCGTCTAGGGTCAGTCCCAAGGATTTGTACCCCTGGGCTTCGAGTGAACTTCTTGATGAGTGTTCATGCTTACTCTCTACCAGGGCCATACGGGAGCACAAAGGGGAGTCATGTTCTTATGACCACCAGGCCTTCGCAAGGAGGCACGATGACGATATCGCTGTGCTCCCTTGCACTCTGGGGGAGCCAGTGTGTGGAGACGAACGGGCCAACGACGGGGTCCCTTTCTTTTACTTTTACCAGGTGGTGTTCAAGACCATCGGAGTGCGCCTACCCTTCTCCCGGTTTGAGAAGGAACTGCTAACGGAGATCAACGTTGCTCCGGCCCAGTTGTATCCCAACAGCTAGGCCTTTGTCAAAGCCTTCGACATCCTCTTCGGGTTCCTGGGTTGTGCACCCTCGGTTGACCTCTTTCTTCACTTCTTTGAGGTGAAGAGGCAGAGGCACAACCTCTGGGTGACTCTCAGCAATGTACCTGGGAGAGTCCTCTTCACTCCCTTCCAAAGCTCGTTCACCGGGTGGAAAGGCCGGTTCTTCAAGATCTGTCGTACTGACCTCGTTCCCGACGCTCTGGATGGGTTTCCACTGTACTGGGTGAGAGAGGAGAAGGCCCTCAAAGCCAAACCCCTCAAGAAGCTGGCTCCAAGTGGTCAAATAGCTTGCCGGATTCTTGCTGAGGCGGGAGGTTTTGACTCTGCCACGGTGATCAGCCTGGAGTTCAACGCTGGGACTCTTGAGAAGTACATATGTAAGACCCACTGCCTTAGAAAACTCGGCCTTCATTGCTTTCTGTACGTGCATGTCTTGCTTCATGGTGTCTCTAACACATCTTCTCCCTTGGTGCAGGTTCGAAAATAAACCAAGAAAAGAGGACACGACTTACTCGAGCTCTGCGGGCTGGGAAAGGGGCTTCGCCTTCCTCCAGTGATGACTCTGATGAGCACTGAGGAATGGCTTGTTCGTGTTTTTGCATGATTTGTAGCGTTTGCTCCGTTTGTACTACTCCCATTGTATTGAACATTGCTTGTAATCAACAACTTTTCAATATCATCCTTGATTTTTGCAACGCCACTTTACTTTGCATATGCTTCATGTACTGCGCGCTTTCCTTTCGTCCTGTTCTTCCAACGGTGCATGACTTCACTTGGGCGACGCCTGCTCGGGGGCGACGCCCCTATCTAGGTGGCGCCTTCTTTCTGGGCGACGCCATGACCTAGGCGACGCCCTCTTTCTTGGCGACGCCATGACCTAGGCGACGCCTTCTTTCTTGGCGACGCCATGGCCTAGGCGGCGCATCACATTACTTCAAACAAGGAAAGATAAAGGCTGAAAACCAAGGCACTTCTTTTTCTCAAACTGGTTCTTCCTTTTATTAGGGTGACCTCATTAAAAAACCCCCGAGAGGGAAAAAGAGCGTCCCCTTCAACTAAATTGTTACACACTGCTTACATATGTCAACTGAAATAAAATTTTAAGTTGGCTGCTTTCCAACTGCGCGGGATAGGACCTCCATCTAAAGTCTCCAGGTGGTACGAACCGTTGCCCTTAGCCTCAGTAACTCTGAAGGGTCCGGTCCACTTGGGAGACAGCTTGTTTTCCAATTCGTATGGGTGAGCTTTCCTCATCACTAGGTCACCAACCTGAAACTGTCGCGGCTTTACCTTAGAGCTATATTGCCGCTCTACTCTTCTCTTCATCGCTTCAGCTTTTATTCTAGCTTCTTCCCTGGCCTCGTCTAGCAGATCCAGGTTTACCCGCCTCTCTTCATTGGATTCTTCCACCACAAAGTTTTGAAAACGTGGTGAGCTTTCATGTATTTCTACTGGAATCATCGCGTCCGACCCGTACACCAAACTGAAGGGCGTCTCCATAGTAGAGGATTGGGGCGTGGTGTGATACGCCCATACGATCCTTGGTACCTCTTCCGCCCACGCCCCTTTGGCTTTCTCTAACCTCCTTTTTAACCCCCTCAGCAGAACTCTATTTGCCGATTCTACCTGCCCATTAGTCTGGGGGTGCTCAACTGACGCAAACACCTGTTTAATGCCTACCTCAGCACATAGGTTTCTCAACTGTTGACTGGCAAACTGGGTCCCGTTGTCAGATATCAGGCGCCTAGGTACGCCAAAGCGACACACAATGTTTCTCCACACGAAATGCTGTACCTTATGCGAAGTGATCTGTGCCACGGGCTCCGCCTCTATCCACTTAGCGAAGTATTCGATGGCGACGATCAGATACTTCATCTGCCTGATTGCCAGTGGGAAAGGGCCCAGGATGTCAATTCCCCATGTATGGAAAGGCCACGGGCTGTATATGGACCGCAACTCTTCTGGCGGCGCCTTGTGCCAGTCGGCGTGCTTTTGGCATTGCTTACACCGCTGGGCGTGCCGTGCGCAGTCCTCTTTCACTGTTGGCCAGAAGAAACCTGTGCGTATTACCTTGGAGGCTAAGGATCTTTCCTCGACGTGGCTTCCGCAGATGCCTTCGGGTAGCTCCGCCATTATCCTGGCGCACTCATCGCCACTGACGCATGTTAAGATAAGGTGAGTGAAACTGTGCCTGAATAGCACCCCATCCACTAAAGTATATCTTGCAGCATTTCTTTTGACTTTCTTACCCTCTTCAGGGTCCACTGGGAGAGCCCCATCCGCCAGGTATCGCTTATAGGGCGTCATCCAGGTGTCTCCCTTGGACAAAACACATACCTGCATCTGCTCTTCCTCAGGCACACCCGCGTACATGCTGATGCGGGGCGCCCTCTGCGTATCTTGGGTCAAAGAGGAATGACTCCTCGGCCTTCCCCTTGATGTATAAATCTGGAGGACATCCACCCTGTTGTCTTCCACGAATCGACGCGGAGCTTTGAGAGTCTCCTGGATCACTGTCCTCTGTGCTGCATGGATAGTTCTGCTGGGGCTGCGCATGCTGTGCTTCGTCTGGTGGGAGCCATTGTCACTCCAGCCTCCTTCAACGTTACTGTAACTTGGTAGATTACCTCGAACTTGTGATGGGACTGATGTTTTATATCGGCCCCACGGTGGGCGCCAAATGTTCCGTCCGGTTGACCGGGACGTCTTCGTGCGCGACCTCAACCGTCAGCTAGGGACTCCTTCCCAGTGATTGCCTGTGGATTCCTGCAAAAAAGAGGACAAAGAGGCGCCCTAGCGGCCGTTTGCACTCCGACGCTCAAGTCAGCCAACAAGAAACACCAAAACTATTCACCTCCATCTCTGAGCACCGCGTATGGCACTCTGAAGGTGGTAAGAAATAACTGTGTACTGTGTATCTGAGTTCTCTCTTTCAGGCAAAAATATTCCCAGTCCCTTGTTCGTAACTAAATGAAGCACGAGCAAGCAACTAGAGAGCTCTGGTAAATTTGCAGAAAGTTCGAACCCTTTTTCCAATATTCTCTGCGCTATTTAAACTACCCAAGCATTTAAAGCGTCTTAAAGCGCTTTTAATCACAAACGTAACGCACTCATTAAAGCGCTTAATTAGAAAACGTAGCGCATTTAAGACGTTGAAACGCTCGGGAGCCATTATAGTACCTGAATGTTCGAAAGGGAAACTGTATTGATGACTTTTAATTACCTGGCACCTGACTAAAGGGTGTTTCTATTCTGGCATGGCTGTCGTACACGTGGAGGGCCTCACGACGCCATGACCCCATCTGGGGGCGTTTCTGCCCATCTGGGGACGTTTCTACGTGTGAGTCCTCCTGCTTGGGAGTGCTACTGCGCTAGGGGTGACTTTTTGGGTGCCAACTCATGCCCCCAAGTATCTAGTCACTTACTTTGAGAGCGTATCTGCCCTCCTCTTGTACCCTGCACCCGGTTGCCCTGGGCGTGACTTTCCTCTTGAGTCGTATCTGCCCCACAGGCGTCTCTGGGCGGCAGGAGCACTTCACGAGTCGGGCTGCCCTACACTGGTACTATTACTATGGCCTTGAAGCCACCTTTTCCTTCTCTTTATCACTGCCCCGGGTTATCGGGACCTGAGGCCTCCCCACGGCGTCGCTCCCTCCATGGTCTTTCCTACCCATGAGTATCGGGGAACCACACCGTGATTGCCTT